>NC_081337.1:4638785-4802542 GCF_022539665.2 Daphnia carinata
TTCGCCTTCGCCTCGCCCGTCTTCGCCTTCGCCTCGCCCGTCTTCGCCTTCGCCTCGCCCGTCTTCGCCTTCGCCTCGCCCGTCTTCGCCTTCGCCTCGCCCGCCTTCGCCTCGCCCGTGTTCGCCCCGCCCGTCGCCCCGTGTTCGCCTCGCTCGTCACCCCGCCTTCACCTCGCCCGTCGGCCCGTCTTCGCCTCATCCGTCGCCTCGTGGTCGCCACGTCATCGCCTGGTCTTTGTGGTATCGTTGTATTTTTTGATTGTGTAATTGTGTAGTAAGGAGGAGCAGTTGCCACTGCCCAAGATTCGCCGTAAGGCGCTGTAGGCAACGCACCATAGGGACTCCCTTTTCCCGATGTGTGGTGGAGACCAGGGGTGTGCGTTCCCAAAACGGTCTCCATCATCATGTCAGCCCGGACTTGTCAGCGGGCAAGTCCCCCTTGGTCGCTATCCTTCCGATAGCGACGTAGTTAATGTAGATTTAGTGGCGTGGCAGCCAACCTGTTAGTTAGTAATTTATGTATGTATGTCTTGTTTTGTATTTTTAAATGGAAATATTAGTGGTGGATTTGAGGGTGGATGGAGGGACAATAAAAGATATATATATTTACGTCAATTGAGTTTTTATTTAGAAGTATATCTATCAACTGTAACGGGGATCGAACCCTTAACCTTCAGCATACCAGTCCAACGCTTTACTATTACGCCAATTACAGTGTTACAAACAACAAATTTTCTTCTAAATATCCTTCTTTATACTGCAAAGGTAGATACGCTTTAAAAATTGTATTATTTCATGTACAGTTCAGTAGCTCAGTGGTAGAGCACTTGAATGATATGTAGAAGGTCTGAGGTTCGAATCCCATGATAGTGTAAACGAATAATTAATGAAAACAATGCTTACCATCAAAGGTGGCAAATTCAATAAAGATCAAATTTGCAATCTAAATTTACAAAACTTGATAAATATAATGTGTGAACAAAGCGAAAAGAAACAAATTTTGCAAAAAATATTTTATAAAAAGAAATTTATTGACAATTCTCTGCACATTAGAAATATTTTTGCAACTTTAAAAAGGCACAATAGCCCTTTCAAAAGTTGCCGTCAACCCAGGCAGGGGGAGACACTGCCTTGTTGACCCACCGGGGAGATTACCCGGTGATTGGCTAAGAGAAGCCGGAAGAAGAGCCGAAGATTTGGAACATTTTTACTGGAGCGATTAACCTTTAGTTCGGATTTGTGGGTAGCCACGTCGCCCTCCGTGAACACATCATCGGACTAAGCGGACCCCCACGTCCCCTTTCCGGCCAGAGCCCTCCAAACCTCGGTATATGTTATTTTTATATATACCGTACAGTAGGGGCATGACCCCCTACGGGCTTATTATGAGTCAAGGGGAAACGGGGCTACGGAAAGGAAGGGAGCCCAGATATGCACTTCAATTTTTGAATTTTAAATACCGTTTGGGGAACATGAATTAAGTGTAGAAATTCCATGTCTTCCATCCAATAATCACAGTTTATTCTATGTCTTGCCCCAAACCAAGAACATTTACAGAGCCAGTGTTACTTTTCACCTTTATTAAAAAAAAAAAAAAAAACATTAACTATGGAACAGAAAATTATGTAGGTTAGATACAGTTAGCAACAAATGCTTCGTGTTTACTTACAAGTCCCTTTCTACGAAGATGAATTTAGGCTTTGAAAGGTTGTTTCAAACTGCAACCTCAGAAAAACCATCCAACTCTATCACCAAATAAATCCAAGTTTCCTGCGCCCTACAAAAGTTCTCGTGTTTAATTAGAAAGTTAATGCAATTCTAAATAAATCTCCTACCACGTTGGAAATGACTTTTTTCCATCAAGCTGGTGCCAACATCAGTTCTTTAAATATAGCATATCAAACAAAACCTGGAAACAAAGTATAACTTTTCAATAAGCTATTAATGGCGTGGTATGTTGCACAACAAGTTTTCACCAAGAACTTGTGCTTTTACCCTTTAGAATTCAACTGCACATTGGTAATATCCTAAGGAGAAAAACGATTGTGACAATATGGCACACTTGGCGATATCCTGGAATTCGGCAAAACATTTCCAATTCGCGAGGCAACCAACTCGATGTAGCCCCCTGACAACGAACAAATTGACAGTTCAGTAGAGTACTCAGTAACAAGCAATTCCTCCGCTAGATGTCTTTTAAATATAGGTGCTTTAAAAAATAAACAATTTTTGGTTTTATGGTCACAAATAATACTTGTTGCAAATATGTTCGTTATTGCTTCCTCAAGTGTAAATGGAGTCAATGTCACGTGTTCCATGGCTATAAGGATAGGAGGTATTCAAAGTCCTAAAATAAATGTTTTATAACATTAACCTAGAGAAAAAAGTTAACAATAGAATGGGCAACATTACCAACCAATCACCAGACAAGGGAAAAAATTCTTCAAAGCAACTACATAGCTACATGGCGGCCAATATGTACTGCTCCTATTTGTGATAACAATGTATAAAAGGTGGTAACAGCAAACGGTTTTATTGTTGTTTTGTTTCTAACCTAACCTTAAAATGCAAACCTCCCCTTTTCGATGAAGATGGAATTTTCTGTCCTACTTCTTTCAGTCGTGGACTGTGGGATCCATCTTTACAAAACTCTATATCAGCAACAATCTTTTCTCCGTGCTCAGGATCTGCAAATGTCGTGAATGAAATTTTTTTTATTAAAAATGATTTTAAAAATTTTTGTAACACCAAGGATTATTGAACGCCTTGTCTAACCAAGGAAATGAACAACAATGTTTGTCTCCACAATCCTGACATGATTGAAATGACAAGCTTTGTTTATTTCATAAATTCTAATTTTAAAAAAGCACAAAGCCTGACTGCAGGGTTGAGCAGTTTGACTTGATGCCTTTTTTAAAAAGAAGGAAGGAAGCAATAACCAATATCTCCATGTGCCTGTCGTGCTTACTTTTAAGGACACGAGTTACCGTCCATGATCGCAAGCAGATAAACTCTTCTTGCATTCATGGTATGAGATGAAACTAATGGAAAAGAATAATGCAATAGTGGAATATGGAAGAATGATATTACCACACATTTATGATCCTTCTTAATGGCCATCTGGCATCGAGATGAGAGAATGATGGCAAAGACACCACAATGTCTTGTTCACAACTTGTGATATTCCCTAAAATTTAGAAAGAAACAAACAATGACTCAGCATGAAAAGTATTACTTCTTATAGTTTTTTTTTCTTAATAATGTGCCATTCATTTTGTAATTTGAAAAGGAGTTTCAAATATCATTAGGTATTCTCAAATTAAAGTTTCTTGTGGAACAATGTTTTTGTTAGAATTAGAATCAATGTCTTTGGTTAACAATGTTTTCTTGACGAAACATTCACTCAAGTATTACTTTACCAATTCTGCCTGATGTTTCCAAAATTTCGCCCGTCAGATGCACACCACAAGTTTCACACACGACAATGAACTAGCAAATGGCGACTGATGGCGGTTCGCAAAACTCAAGCAACGTTGCAACACATTTCAAAATGTACGGCGAATTCAATTTAAGACACAACTTTTTAGTTTTCTCTCGCACAGCAAGATACTATGCAAAAACCAAATTAAAACAAGGAGATGGCTGGTTGTCTTTCGGGTTTACAATGGTAAGTTTTGTATTGTTGGGTTACGTAGGGAATGTTGGTGTAGTTATAACGAACAATCAAAGCTGTTTCACAGATTGGATGGGAGAATGGAAAGGTTTATCCCTAGATAACCCCACCAACCTGTACTGTCACGTCACTGCACATACGGAGAAGGAAATTCAAAAGTTATTTAAAATTGAATACACATTTTACCATCAGCATGATACTGCAACACATAGCTCTAGGAGATACTTATTCTACGAAAAATTTATCCCATTGTACAGTAGGTCTTGACTTAAACGTAACGCGAATGCCATCACCTAAAATTACAAAACTTAGATTACATGCCATCATAACAAAAATGCTGCAAGCTTACATGTGGTAAACAATGAATTTATACTGGCAGACGACCCATCAAACAGTATAGCCATCTACTGGTATGAATGGTATGAAAGGTGAAATTATGGTGTTCCAACACATTTGACTTGTGTTGTTTATGACCTTCCTTCACCGTCAGCATCTTTGCAATTTAAGTTTCATGAGCTACATTTTAAAAGCAGAATCATAAGCATTGCATTCTGACTGCCAAAATATAAATTGAATACCTATCAACGAACAATCGAATAGCATGATGAAAGTAAAGTAATAAGTTGCAGAAGTTTGTGGCTACGGCAGCTGACACCTGACTAATCTTTGCACAGATATAATCCATTTAATGTGATTCACTTGAAGTACACAGAAGAATGAAAACTCGAAAATAGGAACCATACCATGAGATTTTATTATACTTTTCTTGGGAATGTAACACATAAAACAAATAATCAGACACGGGTTTCACAGTTCACTGCTGATTCACTTGTCATTAAAAAAACATAGGTCCATCTGCGCCATCTTTTATTTTAATATAAAACCAAAAATGAAAGTCGCACATAAATAAAACAAAATAAGCCCGACATAGTCGGCTGCGAAAATGATACGAATGAGTGTAATAGCGGCAAATGCACTTAAAATATATCCTCAACATTTTTACGTTAAATTGTATGTTAGCACCAAATAATAGTATTTAACAGTATTAAGCGTCGAATAAAATGTAGTAACAACTTCGTTTCAGGAATTTCTACTGCAGACGGTCTCCCAAACACTATAGCCACCTATTGGTATGATATTCAGTTTTCTACATTTGGTTTCAGCGATCGTCCGGTGCTAGGGTTAGGTCTGTAGCAACTTCCACTTTTAATACTTCAAATGCAATAAGGTTCACGTGTGAAAGATATTAATTTTCGTAATCCTTGCTTAATTTAGTTTTAAATACATTATTCCGATTCGAAATTGAACGTTGATCACGAATATGGGCTTTGATTTGACATTTAACTTAACAAAATGGAGAAAAACAAAGAAAATGACCGTGGGAAAATTGCCTCAAAAACCGTCAAAAATTGATCATTGTTGGAATTGCTTGAAAATGTCAGAATATACTCAAAATTTGATGCTGATTCCGAGAAAATGGCTATTTTTTTTTCATAACATCAACCGTTTTGGAAATATACCGAATTTAAAAACTACTGGCGCGCCAGTACGCTACAGCGCTAGCGTGACACATCAAAGTTATTCAATCCTATGTATTTCGAAAACGGTCCATGTGATGAAAAAAATAGCAATTTTCTCGGAATCAGCATTAAATTTTGACTATATTCTAAAACCATTTTTCCGCTACCTCATCATTTATGAGTTGATAAAACAAACCCTCATGCGTCCCGTACATATTCGCAATAGTTTGATGAATTAGCACGAACGAATACCTGTCGAATAAAGAGGGTAGTTTTTTAGAATAACAAACAACAAACGAGCAGATAAATTAAGTTTAACCTACGTAAATTTTAATTTTGCTGCTAGCCATTCGACCAAATAACGGTCCGATCCAGTCCAAGTGAAGGTGCCATTCGGTCCTCGCCTTTAAGTATCGAAAGGTGGTTGCTAAATCCAAATAAATAAAAAATAAATGATAAGCTTCATACAATACCATTGTCACTAAATAACATCACATTTAGGACATTACAATTACTTCTAACGAGAATACATCTACAATGGTACTTAAATCAAACATTAAAAAATTGACCAAATCATTGTCAGCTTTAACGTCTCAGCGTAGAAACAAATGTGTACCTTGGCATTTAGGAGTGTTAAAGCCTGGATTATAAATACATTCATTGCAACACAATGGCTAAATGTTTGCAACCAGGTTGTTAGAATCAATTAGAAAATACAATCACATTTAAACGTTAACATTGGAGTTGTAAATGTCAACTACTTCAATTGTTAATGAAGCCTGATTTCTCCTTTGGGCGTCCTTTGGTATAACAAGACCTTTAAAAGTTCACGTAGAAAAGATGTCTGACAAAATTCTTCTGATTTTGGGACTACCATTTGCAGTTATCTTGAATAACTTTACACAACTGCTAGTTCACTCAGCAAAAAACTGGCAAAAAATATTACAAAATGCAAATTAAATTTTCCTTACCTACTGGTACTTAACAAATGGTTGTTGAACATAGATATTCACATAACTTCCATTTCCGAGTCATTTCCTTGCAAACCGTAAAACAAAAAGGTTTACACCGTGATTGCAAATCCTCATTCGGTTTTTTGTCACAATGGCATGTGACTTAATCCACTACAAGCTTTAGTACTGACCACAAGATGGCGTTAAATGTACCTTACTCCCCCCGCTAGATGTCACTGTTTCACGTCCCGTTTAAAATGGTTACGATTTGCACAGAACTTGATTTCGGCATGGCAAGTTCTACAGCCGCTGTTCAATACGAAACCGCCATTACGCCCCGGTATTTGATAGCACCACTATATTAAGTGATGCCAATTTATTAGACCAATCTGGCGATCCAAAACTGTCAGATATCGGAACATATTGGCAAAGGAATGCCATCTCGATAGCTTAAGTTGTTTTGCATACGTTACTGTTCCTGATGTACTTCATGCCAGTACCGTATGTCGGAGTATACCAACCTTATAATCTGATCTTTTCATAGCTCAAGGTAAACCGAGCCGTTTCCTGTCACTGCGTACTTGAGCAATCATCTTCCATTTGATCTACGCAATATATAGTTTAGCCCTTGCTAGCAGCGCTTTTGGTATTACTTGACTCTCCTAATCGTCTTCTTCTGGTGTTCAAAATCAGGTATGCTTCATCCCCAAATGATTTAGATCATCTTCGTCCAAAATTTAAAACCTGACCCCCGAGAAGACAAATACTCCAAGGTCGACGAAATCCTTGAATCGCACCGCGGTCGCGACAATAATATTACACCAAGCTAGAACATTTGACCGCTGATAGCTCGTGACAATTCCTCCATATATAATCAGACTTCAAAAGCGAACTGTAGGAGAATTTACACGGCTCGCGGTGAATTAGAATGGCCCATTCACGAGTGGGTGCGACAATTACAACTTCTGGCTTTTGCTCCATGGCATGAGACGTAGCAGCAACACCTTGTTCTAACAATGTTCAAAACCGTTCCAAGTACGCCACCCGCATGAAAAATTGTTAAATTTTAGATGACTTAATCAACAAATATCACAAAAGGTTTGTTGAATACCTTAGATGCAATTGGACCTTTAAGTAGTCGCAATTACCAGCGTGCCCACTCAAAACTACTTTTACTTCAACTTACCCAGTTCACTCCAACCCCTTTGAATCAAGTCAGTATGAGGACATCCAGGTTTCAAAATTAGTAAGCGTTAATTAATTGGATCACTGTTTTGCCGGAGCCCGTGACAGCACGAGCAATTAAATATCTTTTGGCAATATCACTTGTTGGTTTTATGCCAAGAATACTTTTCCTGTAACCTAAAGTAACTGAAGGACTTTTATCTTTTAAAGAACACTTGTTGGTTTTATGTAGCCAGAATTTTTAAAGCTTTGAAGTAGTAGATGGCACAGGCAGGCTTCTGCGAATGGCGTTGTGTATTGAGGTACATCTTTTCCTGTAACCTAAAGCAGACCCAATGGATATTTTTAAATCACAACATACAGTTTCGAGAAATGGCTTACCTGAAGGACGAATTTATCAAAATTTTTAAAGCGTTTCCCACAGACGATGCCCTTAGATTTTTTTTCTATTTTCTCAAAAATCGGATAATCAAATCTGACAAGAAGAATTCTGAAAAAGACAATTAGCCAAGCAAGTAGCAGTAGGATAATGAAGAATTATCACAAACATATTACCAGAATGTTTTAAGATCCAACGCAATATCTGCACAACAGTCTCTAACAGGGACGATTTTCAGAATGGCGGCAAACAATATCTAGCAAATGCATCGACCACAATGGCGGCGAAAAATGCGGGAATAAGTCCGGTACTTCAGAAGCAAGCGACCCCCTCCCCCCTCCTGCAACGTTGCCTATTGGAAAACGGAAAACATTTTAAAAAAGTAATGTAATTAAACGTTGTATTATTCAAAATTTTTAGTTTCATTTTCAAGAACCAAGAATATGAAATTTGTTTTTTTGTAGACTTCATGGTTTTTGAGTTATTTCAAATATAAATATAGGTACAATAGACATTTTAGGCCCCGGCCCACAAATTTTACTTCAAAACAATAATGTCAATAAAACAAGATAACTGTATATGATTTAGGTTGGAAATTTAGTAAGAATCACGAATATGAAATTTGTTTTCATGTAGACTTCATGGTTTTTGAGTTATTTCAAATATAAAAGAAGGTACGATAGAAATTTAAGGCCCGACAAAACACCAAGCCCGACTTTTACTTAAAAAGTTAATATAAATAAAACTAGATAACTATATACGATTTAGATGCTAAATCTAATAAGAATCATGAATATGAAATTTGTTTTTATGTAGACATGATGGTTTTTGAGTTATTTAAATTATAAAAGTTGGTATGATAGAAATTTAAGGCCTGATGCCAAACATACACTTTAAACTTAATATCAATAAAACTAGATAACTATACATCATTTAGATTGTAAATTTAGTAAGAATCATGAATATGAAATTTGTTTTATTGTAGACTTTGTGGGTTTTCAGTTATTTTAAATATAAAGGTAGGTACAATAGACATTTTAGGCCCCGGTCAACAACTTTTACTTCAAAATAATAACGTCAATAAAACAAGATAACTATACATGATTTAGGTTGGAAATTTAGTAAGAATCACGAATATGAAATTTGTTTTTATGTAGACTTCATGGTTTTTGAGTTATTTCAAATATAAAAGTAGGTACGATAGAAATTTAAGGCCCGACAAAACACCAAGCCCGACTTTTACTTAAAAAGTTAATATAAATAAAACTAGATAACTATATACGATTTAGATGCTAAATTTAATAAGAATCATGAATATGAAATTTGTTTTTATGTAGACATGATGGTTTTTGAGTTATTTAAATTATAAAAGTTGGTATGATAGAAATTTAAGGCCCGATACCAAACATTTACTTTAAACTTAATATCAATTAAAATAGATAGCTATACATCATTTGGATTGTAAATTTAATAAGAATCATGAATATGCAATTTGTTTTTATGTAGACTTGATGGTTTTTGAGTTATTTAAATATAAAAGTTGGTGCAGTGGCCCGTTCCAGAACTTTTACTTCAAATAATATCAATAAAACTAGATAACTGTATATCATTTAGATTTTGAATTTAATAAGAATCATGAATATGAAATTTTTTGTCAGTAAACAATAACGAAACATTACTTTAAACATACATGGTCCTTAGCCGAGTCTAAAATGGTTCAACTGAATGTCGTACCAATAGATGGCGATACTGTTTGGCGGACACTTTCTGATAAAAATTCTTGTAGTTTAACTGTTGATCTCTCACGAAATCAAAAAATGACGATATGACCTCACTGATTAAAAAATAAAAACATGAATCATTCCGATAGTTTATTTATCTTTTGGCCATCAAGTTGTCCATTTAAAGTTGATTTAATTTCAATACTAAGTAAAATGCCAATAAACTAAGTAAATTGCCAATAACAATGTTCAAAACCGTTCCAAGTACGCCACCCGCATGAAAAATCGTTAAATTTTAGATGACTTAATCAACAAATATCACAAAAGGTTTGTTGAATACCTTAGATGCAATTGGACCTTTAAGTAGTCGCAATTACCAGCGTGCCCACTCAAAACTACTTTTACTTCAACTTACCCAGTTCACTCCAACCCCTTTGAATCAAGTCAGTATGAGGACATCCAGGTTTCAAAATTAGTAAGCGTTAATTAATTGGATCACTGTTTTGCCGGAGCCCGTGCAATTAAATATCTTTTGGCAAGAATACCTGTAACTGAAGCTTTCTGAACACTTGTTGGTTTTATGTAGCCAGAATTTTTAAAGCTTTGAAGTAGTAGATGGCACAGGCAGGCTTCTGCGAATGGTGTTGTGTATTGAGGTACATCTTTTCCTGTAACCTAAAGCAGACCCAATGGATATTTTTAAATCACAACATACAGTTTCGAGAAATGGCTTACCTGAAGGACGAATTTATCAAAATTTTTAAAGCGTTTCCCACAGACGATGCCCTTAGATTTTTTTTCTATTTTCTCAAAAATCGGATAATCAAATCTGACAAGAAGAATTCTGAAAAAGACAATTAGCCAAGCAAGTAGCAGTAGGATAATGAAGAATTATCACAAACATATTACCAGAATGTTTTAAGATCCAACGCAATATCTGCACAAGAGTCTCTAACAGGGACGATTTTCAGAATGGCGGCAAACAATATCTAGCAAATGCATCGACCACAATGGCGGCGAAAAATGCGGGAATAAGTCCGGTACTTCAGAAGCAAGCGACCCCCTCCCCCCTCCTGCAACGTTGCCTATTGGAAAACGGAAAACATTTTTAAAAAGTAATGTAATTAAACGTTGTATTATTCAAAATTTTTAGTTTCATTTTCAAGAACCAAGAATATGAAATTTGTTTTTTTGTAGACTTCATGGTTTTTGAGTTATTTCAAATATATATAGGTACAATAGACATTTTAGGCCCCGGCCCACAAATTTTACTTCAAAACAATAATGTCAATAAAACAAGATAACTGTATACGATTTAGGTTGGAAATTTAGTAAGAATCACGAATATGAAATTTGTTTTCATGTAGACTTCATGGTTTTTGAGTTATTTCAAATATAAAAGAAGATACGATAGAAATTTAAGGCCCGACAAAACACCAAGCCCGACTTTTACTTAAAAAGTTAATATAAATAAAACTAGATAACTATATACGATTTAGATGCTAAATCTAATAAGAATCATGAATATGAAATTTGTTTTTATGTAGACATGATGGTTTTTGAGTTATTTAAATTATAAAAGTTGGTATGATAGAAATTTAAGGCCTGATGCCAAACATACACTTTAAACTTAATATCAATAAAACTAGATAACTATACATCATTTAGATTGTAAATTTAGTAAGAATCATGAATATGAAATTTGTTTTATTGTAGACTTTGTGGGTTTTCAGTTATTTTAAATATAAAGGTAGGTACAATAGACATTTTAGGCCCCGGTCAACAACTTTTACTTCAAAATAATAATGTCAATAAAACAAGATAACTATACATGATTTAGGTTGGAAATTTAGTAAGAATCACGAATATGAAATTTGTTTTTATGTAGACTTCATGGTTTTTGAGTTATTTCAAATATAAAAGTAGGTACGATAGAAATTTAAGGCCCGACAAAACACCAAGCCCGACTTTTACTTAAAAAGTTAATATAAATAAAACTAGATAACTATATACGATTTAGATGCTAAATTTAATAAGAATCATGAATATGAAATTTGTTTTTATGTAGACATGATGGTTTTTGAGTTATTTAAATTATAAAAGTTGGTATGATAGAAATTTAAGGCCCGATACCAAACATTTACTTTAAACTTAATATCAATTAAAATAGATAGCTATACATCATTTGGATTGTAAATTTAATAAGAATCATGAATATGCAATTTGTTTTTATGTAGACTTGATGGTTTTTGAGTTATTTAAATATAAAAGTTGGTGCAGTGGCCCGTTCCAGAACTTTTACTTCAAATAATATCAATAAAACTAGATAACTGTATATCATTTAGATTTTGAATTTAATAAGAATCATGAATATGAAATTTTTTGTCAGTAAACAATAACGAAACATTACTTTAAACATACATGGTCCTTAGCCGAGTCTAAAATGGTTCAACTGAATGTCGTACCAATAGATGGCGATACTGTTTGGCGGACACTTTCTGATAAAAATTCTTGTAGTTTAATTGTTGATCTCTCGCGAAATCAAAAAATGACGATATGACCTCACTGATTAAAAAATAAAAACATGAATCATTCCGATAGTTTATTTATCTTTTGGCCATCAAGTTGTCCATTTAAAGTTGATTTAATTTCAATACTAAGTAAAATGCCAATAAACTAAGTAAATTGCCAATAACAATGTTCAAAACCGTTCCAAGTACGCCACCCGCATGAAAAATCGTTAAATTTTAGATGACTTAATCAACAAATATCACAAAAGGTTTGTTGAATACCTTAGATGCAATTGGACCTTTAAGTAGTCGCAATTACCAGCGTGCCCACTCAAAACTACTGTTATTTCAAATATAAAAGGAGGCACGATAGAAATTTAAGGGCCTATTCCAGACGTCTACTTAAAAATTGATATCGATAAATATTGATAATTATACATGATTTAGATTCTACATTTAACGAGAATCACGAAAATGAAATGTGTTCTTACGTAGATTTATAGTTTTCGAGTTATTTAAAATATAAAAGTAGTTATTAGTAAAAGTAGCTATTGGCAATGCTGTTGGGTGTCAGAATGCCCAGACTTTCATTGCCTTCCAAAATCGTCTGCTAGACGAAACTCTATTTTATCAAAAATGCTTAAGTATTTTCCAGTGTGACTCCTGTTGAAGCCGAGGCGAATAGCTGAAACACGTAGCATTTCATCTCTTTTTTGCCTCACCATTGTACGGAAACCATGTTGGTAACCCTTTGTTTTGCGTTTTTGTGTTTTGTTAAAACTTCCCACGTCATTTTCAAGTGAGATTTTCTTTTGTTTTTAGGTAGCTGTACGGATGTGTAAAGAATGGTAGGTGCAGGTCATGAGAGCCATTCCTTTATACAATACCTTTCCCTATTTATTGCTTTAATTTATTTCAATTTAGCTGCTGAATGTAGCTGGAACAGAACATATTGGAATTTTAGCGTCAGGACATCTTGCTGGTTGGACGATTAAACATCCCTCTGTTGGGACACAGACATTGTGTCTAGTTTGATCTTTAGATTATTTCTGGGATAATAACTTTGCCACCAACACTGTGACTTTGATAACTAGCAGTTGAACAGCCTTTCAATTCTAAACAAAAGGAGTCATGGTAATTGTGTGTTTTGTATACATTTCGGTATAAACTATTATTTACCTAGATTATTCAGTTGACATGACACTATATGGCTGGTATTGGAGTAGGTAATGCTGTTTGTGTGCAGAATATGTCTCTGAGAAGGGGTTCTATTATGGTAGGAGTATCGTGTTTTACTACAGGCTGACCAGAATCACAAACACATCGATTGAAAACTTTCATCAATTTCAACAATTGGTAAGTGAAATAATAATAGTAATAATAGAAAATTGTAATAATATTCTAACGGTAGGTAAATACTTTGGAATTATTGTGGGGAAAAATGCAATGTTTATAATATAAATTATTATTTTTTAAACAGGTTAAAAATCATTTTCTAGGCTGTTTGTGGTAAAGTATATTATATTATAGCTATGAATTCATATAATCCCATCAAATTGAAATGATTGTACCAATTTGTATCTACCGTTGTCGAAGCTTTGTAAACTATAGGTTCCTAAAGACATAGACAGACATACACATAAACTAACACTGCAACTTCGAAGACTAGCAGTTGAACAGCCTTTAAATTTCAAACAAAAGGAGTTGTGGTAATTGTATGATTTGTACACATTTCTAAATAACCTATTATTTATCTAGATTTATCCATTGATATGACACTTACTATGGATGGTCACGGAGTAATGTTCGAAGTATCGTGTTTTAGGACAGGTTGATGAGAATCAAACACATTGTATATTATAGTATGGTAAGCAACATTTTGGATTCACGTGGGCAGAGAATACTTTAATAGTAATAGGAATGGTTATGGTAATGCCAATTTTTATAATATATTATATTTATAATAATATGTAAATCAATTTTATAAATATAGGGTATATTACATTGCAATAATGAATGTTAGTTATCCCACCAAATGGATAATAATTGTACGTTTTACTTTGTTTAATTGTACTTTGTAAGCCATAGGTCTTCTACTTAGCTTATTTTCAGTGAACAGGAAAAGTTGGCTTCGTAATTTCCCAACAATGTTAAATTTACTTTAAGTTAGAACAGTTGAAATATCAATTAGATTCACATGTGCAGGGTAAATTTTTTTATAGTGTTTTGCAGGTAAAAGAACAGCCTGGTTGCAAACTTTTACCCATTTCGTGGCAATGAATGTATTTCTGATCCAGTCTTCAATACCCACAAATGCCAAGGTACACAGACATTTCTAAACTGAAACTGTTAATCTGGAAAAAAAAAAAAACAACTTGCAAACCAGCTTGTTCCCTTCATAAAAAAAACTTGCTTTAGTCAGGTAAACTTATTTTGATTGCAAACAATTCAAGTAAATCATTAAATATCTTGATTCATGTGTCATATTGACTTCTATTGGTTCCCTTTGTGGGAAACATATGCTGTGTGTGAAAAAATGCAACCCTAACAGTCCTGGAGATCACTTTTTTTTGTCAAGAAAATACTGGAAATTGGTATTGAGAAGGTTGTTAACAGAAAGTTTTTGTATTTTGTCAGGTCATTCCTACGTTTAACATGGTTGTTTAGAAATGCCATGGAATCAAAAAGCACTTGACAAAAAACATTTTGATTGTTCTCGTACCTGTATTAGATGGAAATTACTTGTGCAATGGTACCAACCCATTAATGAAAACCATGTATTAAACAAAAATTTATGATTGACTGATCATATTCTGTGTAAATTTATATATATGTCTTATAATTCTAGGTATTCAACCATGGAATGTTGACCAGCTACCTGCAGAGTGAAAATCTACTTGACAGCGTTCAATACGATAGAAATTTAAGGCCCGGCAAAACAATAAGCACGACTTTTACCTAAAAAAATTAATATCACTAAAACTAAATAACTATACATCATTTAGATGCTAAATTTACCAAGAATCACGAATATTAACCTTGTTTTTATATAGACTTCATGGTTTTTGAGTTATTTCAAATGTAAAAGTAGGTACGCTAGAAATTTAAGGCCCGACAAAACAACAAGCCCTGCGTTTACCTAAAAAATTAATATCAATTAAACTAGATAACTATATACGAGTTAGATGCTAAATTTAACAAGAATCACGAATATGAAATTTTTTTAAATGTTGACTTCATGGTTTTTGAGTTATTTCAAATATCAAAAAAGGTACGCTAGAAATTGAAGGCCCGACAAAACAACAAGACCGAATTTTACCAAAAAAATTAATATCAATAAAACTAGATAACTATATATGAGTTAGATGCTAAACTTAACAAGAATCACGAATATGAAATTTTTTTTTATGTAGACAACGTGTTTTTTGAGTTATTTCAAATGTAAAAGTAGGTGCGCTAGAAATTTAAAGGCCCGACAAAACAACAAGCCCGTTTTTTACCTAAATAATTAATAACAATAAAACTAGATAACTCTAGATGATTTCGATGCTGAATTTAACAAGAATCACGAATATGAAATTTGTTTTGATGTAGACTTTATGGTTTTTGAGTTATTATAAATATAAAAGTTGGTATGATAGAAATTTAAGGCCCGACAAAACAACAAGCCCGTTTTTTACCTAAATAATTAATAATAATAAAACTAGATAACTCTAGATGATTTCGATGCTAAATTTAACAAGAATCCCGAATATGAAATTTGTTTTGATGTAGACTTTATGGCTTTTGAGTTATTTTAAATATAAAAGTTGGTACGATAGAAATTTAAGGCCCGACAAAACAATAAGCCCGACTGTTAACTAAAAATTAATATATAAAAAACTAGATAATTCTATATGATTTCGGTGCTAAATTTAACAAGAATCACGAAGATCAAATTCGTTTTTATTTAGATTTGATGGTTTTTGAGTTATTTCAAATATAAAAGGAGGCACGATAGAAATTTAAGGGCCTATTCCAGACGTCTACTTAAAAATTGATATCGATAAATATTGATAATTATACATGATTTAGATTCTACATTTAACGAGAATCACGAAAATGAAATGTGTTCTTACGTAGATTTATAGTTTTCGAGTTATTTAAAATATAAAAGTAGTTATTAGTAAAAGTAGCTATTGGCAATGCTGTTGGGTGTCAGAATGCCCAGACTTTCATTGCCTTCCAAAATCGTCTGCTAGACGAAACTCTATTTTATCAAAAATGCTTAAGTATTTTCCAGTGTGACTCCTGTTGAAGCCGAGGCGAATAGCTGAAACACGTAGCATTTCATCTCTTTTTTGCCTCACCATTGTACGGAAACCATGTTGGTAACCCTTTGTTTTGCGTTTTTGTGTTTTGTTAAAACTTCCCACGTCATTTTCAAGTGAGATTTTCTTTTGTTTTTAGGTAGCTGTACGGATGTGTAAAGAATGGTAGGTGCAGGTCATGAGAGCCATTCCTTTATACAATACCTTTCCCTATTTATTGCTTTAATTTATTTCAATTTAGCTGCTGAATGTAGCTGGAACAGAACATATTGGAATTTTAGCGTCAGGACATCTTGCTGGTTGGACGATTAAACATCCCTCTGTTGGGACACAGACATTGTGTCTAGTTTGATCTTTAGATTATTTCTGGGATAATAACTTTGCCACCAACACTGTGACTTTGATAACTAGCAGTTGAACAGCCTTTCAATTCTAAACAAAAGGAGTCATGGTAATTGTGTGTTTTGTATACATTTCGGTATAAACTATTATTTACCTAGATTATTCAGTTGACATGACACTATATGGCTGGTATTGGAGTAGGTAATGCTGTTTGTGTGCAGAATATGTCTCTGAGAAGGGGTTCTATTATGGTAGGAGTATCGTGTTTTACTACAGGCTGACCAGAATCACAAACACATCGATTGAAAACTTTCATCAATTTCAACAATTGGTAAGTGAAATAATAATAGTAATAATAGAAAATTGTAATAATATTCTAACGGTAGGTAAATACTTTGGAATTATTGTGGGGAAAAATGCAATGTTTATAATATAAATTATTATTTTTTAAACAGGTTAAAAATCATTTTCTAGGCTGTTTGTGGTAAAGTATATTATATTATAGCTATGAATTCATATAATCCCATCAAATTGAAATGATTGTACCAATTTGTATCTACCGTTGTCGAAGCTTTGTAAACTATAGGTTCCTAAAGACATAGACAGACATACACATAAACTAACACTGCAACTTCGAAGACTAGCAGTTGAACAGCCTTTAAATTTCAAACAAAAGGAGTTGTGGTAATTGTATGATTTGTACACATTTCTAAATAACCTATTATTTATCTAGATTTATCCATTGATATGACACTTACTATGGATGGTCACGGAGTAATGTTCGAAGTATCGTGTTTTAGGACAGGTTGATGAGAATCAAACACATTGTATATTATAGTATGGTAAGCAACATTTTGGATTCACGTGGGCAGAGAATACTTTAATAGTAATAGGAATGGTTATGGTAATGCCAATTTTTATAATATATTATATTTATAATAATATGTAAATCAATTTTATAAATATAGGGTATATTACATTGCAATAATGAATGTTAGTTATCCCACCAAATGGATAATAATTGTACGTTTTACTTTGTTTAATTGTACTTTGTAAGCCATAGGTCTTCTACTTAGCTTATTTTCAGTGAACAGGAAAAGTTGGCTTCGTAATTTCCCAACAATGTTAAATTTACTTTAAGTTAGAACAGTTGAAATATCAATTAGATTCACATGTGCAGGGTAAATTTTTTTATAGTGTTTTGCAGGTAAAAGAACAGCCTGGTTGCAAACTTTTACCCATTTCGTGGCAATGAATGTATTTCTGATCCAGTCTTCAATACCCACAAATGCCAAGGTACACAGACATTTCTAAACTGAAACTGTTAATCTGGAAAAAAAAAAAAAAACAACTTGCAAACCAGCTTGTTCCCTTCATAAAAAAAACTTGCTTTAGTCAGGTAAACTTATTTTGATTGCAAACAATTCAAGTAAATCATTAAATATCTTGATTCATGTGTCATATTGACTTCTATTGGTTCCCTTTGTGGGAAACATATGCTGTGTGTGAAAAAATGCAACCCTAACAGTCCTGGAGATCACTTTTTTTTGTCAAGAAAATACTGGAAATTGGTATTGAGAAGGTTGTTAACAGAAAGTTTTTGTATTTTGTCAGGTCATTCCTACGTTTAACATGGTTGTTTAGAAATGCCATGGAATCAAAAAGCACTTGACAAAAAACATTTTGATTGTTCTCGTACCTGTATTAGATGGAAATTACTTGTGCAATGGTACCAACCCATTAATGAAAACCATGTATTAAACAAAATTTATGATTGACTGATCATATTCTGTGTAAATTTATATATATGTCTTATAATTCTAGGTATTCAACCATGGAATGTTGACCAGCTACCTGCAGAGTGAAAATCTACTTGACAGCGTTCAATACGATAGAAATTTAAGGCCCGGCAAAACAATAAGCACGACTTTTACCTAAAAAAATTAATATCACTAAAACTAAATAACTATACATCATTTAGATGCTAAATTTACCAAGAATCACGAATATTAACCTTGTTTTTATATAGACTTCATGGTTTTTGAGTTATTTCAAATGTAAAAGTAGGTACGCTAGAAATTTAAGGCCCGACAAAACAACAAGCCCTGCGTTTACCTAAAAAATTAATATCAATTAAACTAGATAACTATATACGAGTTAGATGCTAAATTTAACAAGAATCACGAATATGAAATTTTTTTAAATGTTGACTTCATGGTTTTTGAGTTATTTCAAATATCAAAAAAGGTACGCTAGAAATTGAGGCCCGACAAAACAACAAGACCGAATTTTACCAAAAAAATTAATATCAATAAAACTAGATAACTATATATGAGTTAGATGCTAAACTTAACAAGAATCACGAATATGAAATTTTTTTTTATGTAGACTTCGTGGTTTTTGAGTTATTTCAAATGTAAAAGTAGGTGCGCTAGAAATTTAAAGGCCCGACAAAACAACAAGCCCGTTTTTTACCTAAATAATTAATAACAATAAAACTAGATAACTCTAGATGATTTCGATGCTGAATTTAACAAGAATCACGAATATGAAATTTGTTTTGATGTAGACTTTATGGTTTTTGAGTTATTATAAATATAAAAGTTGGTATGATAGAAATTTAAGGCCCGACAAAACAACAAGCCCGTTTTTTACCTAAATAATTAATAATAATAAAACTAGATAACTCTAGATGATTTCGATGCTAAATTTAACAAGAATCCCGAATATGAAATTTGTTTTGATGTAGACTTTATGGCTTTTGAGTTATTTTAAATATAAAAGTTGGTACGATAGAAATTTAAGGCCCGACAAAACAATAAGCCCGACTGTTAACTAAAAATTAATATATAAAAAACTAGATAATTCTATATGATTTCGGTGCTAAATTTAACAAGAATCACGAAGATCAAATTCGTTTTTATTTAGATTTGATGGTTTTTGAGTTATTTCAAATATAAAAGGAGGCACGATAGAAATTTAAGGGCCTATTCCAGACGTCTACTTAAAAATTGATATCGATAAATATTGATAATTATACATGATTTAGATTCTACATTTAACGAGAATCACGAAAATGAAATGTGTTCTTACGTAGATTTATAGTTTTCGAGTTATTTAAAATATAAAAGTAGTTATTAGTAAAAGTAGCTATTGGCAATGCTGTTGGGTGTCAGAATGCCCAGACTTTCATTGCCTTCCAAAATCGTCTGCTAGACGAAACTCTATTTTATCAAAAATGCTTAAGTATTTTCCAGTGTGACTCCTGTTGAAGCCGAGGCGAATAGCTGAAACACGTAGCATTTCATCTCTTTTTTGCCTCACCATTGTACGGAAACCATGTTGGTAACCCTTTGTTTTGCGTTTTTGTGTTTTGTTAAAACTTCCCACGTCATTTTCAAGTGAGATTTTCTTTTGTTTTTAGGTAGCTGTACGGATGTGTAAAGAATGGTAGGTGCAGGTCATGAGAGCCATTCCTTTATACAATACCTTTCCCTATTTATTGCTTTAATTTATTTCAATTTAGCTGCTGAATGTAGCTGGAACAGAACATATTGGAATTTTAGCGTCAGGACATCTTGCTGGTTGGACGATTAAACATCCCTCTGTTGGGACACAGACATTGTGTCTAGTTTGATCTTTAGATTATTTCTGGGATAATAACTTTGCCACCAACACTGTGACTTTGATAACTAGCAGTTGAACAGCCTTTCAATTCTAAACAAAAGGAGTCATGGTAATTGTGTGTTTTGTATACATGTCGTATAAACTATTATTTACCTAGATTATTCAGTTGACATGACACTATATGGCTGGTATTGGAGTAGGTAATGCTGTTTGTGTGCAGAATATGTCTCTGAGAAGGGGTTCTATTATGGTAGGAGTATCGTGTTTTACTACAGGCTGACCAGAATCACAAACACATCGATTGAAAACTTTCATCAATTTCAACAATTGGTAAGTGAAATAATAATAGTAATAATAGAAAATTGTAATAATATTCTAACGGTAGGTAAATACTTTGGAATTATTGTGGGGAAAAATGCAATGTTTATAATATAAATTATTATTTTTTAAACAGGTTAAAAATCATTTTCTAGGCTGTTTGTGGTAAAGTATATTATATTATAGCTATGAATTCATATAATCCCATCAAATTGAAATGATTGTACCAATTTGTATCTACCGTTGTCGAAGCTTTGTAAACTATAGGTTCCTAAAGACATAGACAGACATACACATAAACTAACACTGCAACTTCGAAGACTAGCAGTTGAACAGCCTTTAAATTTCAAACAAAAGGAGTTGTGGTAATTGTATGATTTGTACACATTTCTAAATAACCTATTATTTATCTAGATTTATCCATTGATATGACACTTACTATGGATGGTCACGGAGTAATGTTCGAAGTATCGTGTTTTAGGACAGGTTGATGAGAATCAAACACATTGTATATTATAGTATGGTAAGCAACATTTTGGATTCACGTGGGCAGAGAATACTTTAATAGTAATAGGAATGGTTATGGTAATGCCAATTTTTATAATATATTATATTTATAATAATATGTAAATCAATTTTATAAATATAGGGTATATTACATTGCAATAATGAATGTTAGTTATCCCACCAAATGGATAATAATTGTACGTTTTACTTTGTTTAATTGTACTTTGTAAGCCATAGGTCTTCTACTTAGCTTATTTTCAGTGAACAGGAAAAGTTGGCTTCGTAATTTCCCAACAATGTTAAATTTACTTTAAGTTAGAACAGTTGAAATATCAATTAGATTCACATGTGCAGGGTAAATTTTTTTATAGTGTTTTGCAGGTAAAAGAACAGCCTGGTTGCAAACTTTTACCCATTTCGTGGCAATGAATGTATTTCTGATCCAGTCTTCAATACCCACAAATGCCAAGGTACACAGACATTTCTAAACTGAAACTGTTAATCTGGAAAAAAAAAAACAACTTGCAAACCAGCTTGTTCCCTTCATAAAAAAAACTTGCTTTAGTCAGGTAAACTTATTTTGATTGCAAACAATTCAAGTAAATCATTAAATATCTTGATTCATGTGTCATATTGACTTCTATTGGTTCCCTTTGTGGGAAACATATGCTGTGTGTGAAAAAATGCAACCCTAACAGTCCTGGAGATCACTTTTTTTTGTCAAGAAAATACTGGAAATTGGTATTGAGAAGGTTGTTAACAGAAAGTTTTTGTATTTTGTCAGGTCATTCCTACGTTTAACATGGTTGTTTAGAAATGCCATGGAATCAAAAAGCACTTGACAAAAAACATTTTGATTGTTCTCGTACCTGTATTAGATGGAAATTACTTGTGCAATGGTACCAACCCATTAATGAAAACCATGTATTAAACAAAAATTTATGATTGACTGATCATATTCTGTGTAAATTTATATATATGTCTTATAATTCTAGGTATTCAACCATGGAATGTTGACCAGCTACCTGCAGAGTGAAAATCTACTTGACAGCGTTCAATACGATAGAAATTTAAGGCCCGGCAAAACAATAAGCACGACTTTTACCTAAAAAAATTAATATCACTAAAACTAAATAACTATACATCATTTAGATGCTAAATTTACCAAGAATCACGAATATTAACCTTGTTTTTATATAGACTTCATGGTTTTTGAGTTATTTCAAATGTAAAAGTAGGTACGCTAGAAATTTAAGGCCCGACAAAACAACAAGCCCTGCGTTTACCTAAAAAATTAATATCAATTAAACTAGATAACTATATACGAGTTAGATGCTAAATTTAACAAGAATCACGAATATGAAATTTTTTTAAATGTTGACTTCATGGTTTTTGAGTTATTTCAAATATCAAAAAAGGTACGCTAGAAATTGAAGGCCCGACAAAACAACAAGACCGAATTTTACCAAAAAAATTAATATCAATAAAACTAGATAACTATATATGAGTTAGATGCTAAACTTAACAAGAATCACGAATATGAAATTTTTTTTTATGTAGACTTCGTGGTTTTTGAGTTATTTCAAATGTAAAAGTAGGTGCGCTAGAAATTTAAAGGCCCGACAAAACAACAAGCCCGTTTTTTACCTAAATAATTAATAACAATAAAACTAGATAACTCTAGATGATTTCGATGCTGAATTTAACAAGAATCACGAATATGAAATTTGTTTTGATGTAGACTTTATGGTTTTTGAGTTATTATAAATATAAAAGTTGGTATGATAGAAATTTAAGGCCCGAAACAACAAGCCCGTTTTTTACCTAAATAATTAATAATAATAAAACTAGATAACTCTAGATGATTTCGATGCTAAATTTAACAAGAATCCCGAATATGAAATTTGTTTTGATGTAGACTTTATGGCTTTTGAGTTATTTTAAATATAAAAGTTGGTACGATAGAAATTTAAGGCCCGACAAAACAATAAGCCCGACTGTTAACTAAAAATTAATATATAAAAAACTAGATAATTCTATATGATTTCGGTGCTAAATTTAACAAGAATCACGAAGATCAAATTCGTTTTTATTTAGATTTGATGGTTTTTGAGTTATTTCAAATATAAAAGGAGGCACGATAGAAATTTAAGGGCCTATTCCAGACGTCTACTTAAAAATTGATATCGATAAATATTGATAATTATACATGATTTAGATTCTACATTTAACGAGAATCACGAAAATGAAATGTGTTCTTACGTAGATTTATAGTTTTCGAGTTATTTAAAATATAAAAGTAGTTATTAGTAAAAGTAGCTATTGGCAATGCTGTTGGGTGTCAGAATGCCCAGACTTTCATTGCCTTCCAAAATCGTCTGCTAGACGAAACTCTATTTTATCAAAAATGCTTAAGTATTTTCCAGTGTGACTCCTGTTGAAGCCGAGGCGAATAGCTGAAACACGTAGCATTTCATCTCTTTTTTGCCTCACCATTGTACGGAAACCATGTTGGTAACCCTTTGTTTTGCGTTTTTGTGTTTTGTTAAAACTTCCCACGTCATTTTCAAGTGAGATTTTCTTTTGTTTTTAGGTAGCTGTACGGATGTGTAAAGAATGGTAGGTGCAGGTCATGAGAGCCATTCCTTTATACAATACCTTTCCCTATTTATTGCTTTAATTTATTTCAATTTAGCTGCTGAATGTAGCTGGAACAGAACATATTGGAATTTTAGCGTCAGGACATCTTGCTGGTTGGACGATTAAACATCCCTCTGTTGGGACACAGACATTGTGTCTAGTTTGATCTTTAGATTATTTCTGGGATAATAACTTTGCCACCAACACTGTGACTTTGATAACTAGCAGTTGAACAGCCTTTCAATTCTAAACAAAAGGAGTCATGGTAATTGTGTGTTTTGTATACATTTCGGTATAAACTATTATTTACCTAGATTATTCAGTTGACATGACACTATATGGCTGGTATTGGAGTAGGTAATGCTGTTTGTGTGCAGAATATGTCTCTGAGAAGGGGTTCTATTATGGTAGGAGTATCGTGTTTTACTACAGGCTGACCAGAATCACAAACACATCGATTGAAAACTTTCATCAATTTCAACAATTGGTAAGTGAAATAATAATAGTAATAATAGAAAATTGTAATAATATTCTAACGGTAGGTAAATACTTTGGAATTATTGTGGGGAAAAATGCAATGTTTATAATATAAATTATTATTTTTTAAACAGGTTAAAAATCATTTTCTAGGCTGTTTGTGGTAAAGTATATTATATTATAGCTATGAATTCATATAATCCCGTCAAATTGAAATGATTGTACCAATTTGTATCTACCGTTGTCGAAGCTTTGTAAACTATAGGTTCCTAAAGACATAGACAGACATACACATAAACTAACACTGCAACTTCGAAGACTAGCAGTTGAACAGCCTTTAAATTTCAAACAAAAGGAGTTGTGGTAATTGTATGATTTGTACACATTTCTAAATAACCTATTATTTATCTAGATTTATCCATTGATATGACACTTACTATGGATGGTCACGGAGTAATGTTCGAAGTATCGTGTTTTAGGACAGGTTGATGAGAATCAAACACATTGTATATTATAGTATGGTAAGCAACATTTTGGATTCACGTGGGCAGAGAATACTTTAATAGTAATAGGAATGGTTATGGTAATGCCAATTTTTATAATATATTATATTTATAATAATATGTAAATCAATTTTATAAATATAGGGTATATTACATTGCAATAATGAATGTTAGTTATCCCACCAAATGGATAATAATTGTACGTTTTACTTTGTTTAATTGTACTTTGTAAGCCATAGGTCTTCTACTTAGCTTATTTTCAGTGAACAGGAAAAGTTGGCTTCGTAATTTCCCAACAATGTTAAATTTACTTTAAGTTAGAACAGTTGAAATATCAATTAGATTCACATGTGCAGGGTAAATTTTTTTATAGTGTTTTGCAGGTAAAAGAACAGCCTGGTTGCAAACTTTTACCCATTTCGTGGCAATGAATGTATTTCTGATCCAGTCTTCAATACCCACAAATGCCAAGGTACACAGACATTTCTAAACTGAAACTGTTAATCTGGAAAAAAAAAAAACAACTTGCAAACCAGCTTGTTCCCTTCATAAAAAAAACTTGCTTTAGTCAGGTAAACTTATTTTGATTGCAAACAATTCAAGTAAATCATTAAATATCTTGATTCAGGTGTCATATTGACTTCTATTGGTTCCCTTTGTGGGAAACATATGCTGTGTGTGAAAAAATGCAACCCTAACAGTCCTGGAGATCACTTTTTTTTGTCAAGAAAATACTGGAAATTGGTATTGAGAAGGTTGTTAACAGAAAGTTTTTGTATTTTGTCAGGTCATTCCTACGTTTAACATGGTTGTTTAGAAATGCCATGGAATCAAAAAGCACTTGACAAAAAACATTTTGATTGTTCTCGTACCTGTATTAGATGGAAATTACTTGTGCAATGGTACCAACCCATTAATGAAAACCATGTATTAAACAAAAATTTATGATTGACTGATCATATTCTGTGTAAATTTATATATATGTCTTATAATTCTAGGTATTCAACCATGGAATGTTGACCAGCTACCTGCAGAGTGAAAATCTACTTGACAGCGTTCAATACGATAGAAATTTAAGGCCCGGCAAAACAATAAGCACGACTTTTACCTAAAAAAATTAATATCACTAAAACTAAATAACTATACATCATTTAGATGCTAAATTTACCAAGAATCACGAATATTAACCTTGTTTTTATATAGACTTCATGGTTTTTGAGTTATTTCAAATGTAAAAGTAGGTACGCTAGAAATTTAAGGCCCGACAAAACAACAAGCCCTGCGTTTACCTAAAAAATTAATATCAATTAAACTAGATAACTATATACGAGTTAGATGCTAAATTTAACAAGAATCACGAATATGAAATTTTTTTAAATGTTGACTTCATGGTTTTTGAGTTATTTCAAATATCAAAAAAGGTACGCTAGAAATTGAAGGCCCGACAAAACAACAAGACCGAATTTTACCAAAAAAATTAATATCAATAAAACTAGATAACTATATATGAGTTAGATGCTAAACTTAACAAGAATCACGAATATGAAATTTTTTTTTATGTAGACTTCGTGGTTTTTGAGTTATTTCAAATGTAAAAGTAGGTGCGCTAGAAATTTAAAGGCCCGACAAAACAACAAGCCCGTTTTTTACCTAAATAATTAATAACAATAAAACTAGATAACTCTAGATGATTTCGATGCTGAATTTAACAAGAATCACGAATATGAAATTTGTTTTGATGTAGACTTTATGGTTTTTGAGTTATTATAAATATAAAAGTTGGTATGATAGAAATTTAAGGCCCGACAAAACAACAAGCCCGTTTTTTACCTAAATAATTAATAATAATAAAACTAGATAACTCTAGATGATTTCGATGCTAAATTTAACAAGAATCCCGAATATGAAATTTGTTTTGATGTAGACTTTATGGCTTTTGAGTTATTTTAAATATAAAAGTTGGTACGATAGAAATTTAAGGCCCGACAAAACAATAAGCCCGACTGTTAACTAAAAATTAATATATAAAAAACTAGATAATTCTATATGATTTCGGTGCTAAATTTAACAAGAATCACGAAGATCAAATTCGTTTTTATTTAGATTTGATGGTTTTTGAGTTATTTCAAATATAAAAGGAGGCACGATAGAAATTTAAGGGCCTATTCCAGACGTCTACTTAAAAATTGATATCGATAAATATTGATAATTATACATGATTTAGATTCTACATTTAACGAGAATCACGAAAATGAAATGTGTTCTTACGTAGATTTATAGTTTTCGAGTTATTTAAAATATAAAAGTAGTTATTAGTAAAAGTAGCTATTGGCAATGCTGTTGGGTGTCAGAATGCCCAGACTTTCATTGCCTTCCAAAATCGTCTGCTAGACGAAACTCTATTTTATCAAAAATGCTTAAGTATTTTCCAGTGTGACTCCTGTTGAAGCCGAGGCGAATAGCTGAAACACGTAGCATTTCATCTCTTTTTTGCCTCACCATTGTACGGAAACCATGTTGGTAACCCTTTGTTTTGCGTTTTTGTGTTTTGTTAAAACTTCCCACGTCATTTTCAAGTGAGATTTTCTTTTGTTTTTAGGTAGCTGTACGGATGTGTAAAGAATGGTAGGTGCAGGTCATGAGAGCCATTCCTTTATACAATACCTTTCCCTATTTATTGCTTTATTTATTTCAATTTAGCTGCTGAATGTAGCTGGAACAGAACATATTGGAATTTTAGCGTCAGGACATCTTGCTGGTTGGACGATTAAACATCCCTCTGTTGGGACACAGACATTGTGTCTAGTTTGATCTTTAGATTATTTCTGGGATAATAACTTTGCCACCAACACTGTGACTTTGATAACTAGCAGTTGAACAGCCTTTCAATTCTAAACAAAAGGAGTCATGGTAATTGTGTGTTTTGTATACATTTCGGTATAAACTATTATTTACCTAGATTATTCAGTTGACATGACACTATATGGCTGGTATTGGAGTAGGTAATGCTGTTCGTGTGCAGAATATGTCTCTGAGAAGGGGTTCTATTATGGTAGGAGTATCGTGTTTTACTACAGGCTGACCAGAATCACAAACACATTGATTGATAACTATCATCAATTTCAACAGTTGGTAAGTGAAATAATAATAGTAATAATACAAAATTTAAATAATATTTTAATAATAAGTAATTACTGTGGAATTATTGTTTGTAAAAGATGACAATTTTTATAATATAAATTATCATTTTGTTAATAGGTTAAAAACCATTTTCTAGGCTATTTGTGGTAAAGTGTTTTATATATAGCTATGAAATTATGTTATCCCACCATATTAAAAATAATTGTACCAGTGTTTATCTACCCTTGTCGAAGCTTTGTGATCCATAGGTCTCTTACTTTGCTTATCTTTCAGTGATCAGGACATGTGGCTTAGCATAACATTAAACAATTTAATAGTTATTCAAAGTCAGAAAAGTTGATATTTCAAGCAGATGCACATGTGCAGGGAATACTTGTTAATAGTGTTTAGCATGTACAAGAATTAGACATACATATTTCAACTGTATTGATAAGATTTTCAATGCTTAATAATTTCTATTTACATTCAGAAGTAACAGGTTATTAATGTGACTTAAGGTACATGGCTACGGTTTTATGCGGGTTATGCGTTACTGTTTGGTTGTGTTGTATGTCGCTGTACGTAACCCAAACCCAACCGATGGATAGTTTACGATAGTGCAATCATTTTTCTGGCTGATCATCGGAAGGCTTTTTTTTTTTTAAATAATATGGTTCCATTAAATCCGCCATCTTCTAAAATGATGACAGGGTTATCGGTGTGACCCAGGAACCGGGCCCTGCCACCGCCCCGGTGTTAGAAAATGTCTCTGTCATCCCGTGATTGGTCCATTCCTGGCATGGAGGAGGTGGTGAGCCCCAGATCACAGCCAATCAGGTGTTTAGTGCCGATTACTGCTTTCGTTTCGCATTACGGCTTATTTGGAAAAGTATGACAACAAAGCATGAGGTATTTTCTAACGCATAACTGACATGACAGAAAAAGGCTTTCTTCATTTGGGCGCAAAATTTTTAGGCAAGAGGTAAGAAAAAAAAAAATCTAGTACCTTAACATAGGTTAAGATTAACGTATAAGTTAACCCGTAGATCCCTACAAGTAATTTCCGTTCATTTGCCTGTCTGAGAAAGGCTGTTTATCTATTGTCAGACAAAAATGAAGCATGGTATTCAAAAGGGCAGTTTTCTTCTCTGAGTAAACATCCAGCTTAAGCAAGGTGAGCTTAAAAATGTGGATCGGTCCGTCCGCCGTAGCCTTCCTAATCCAAGTGATTTTTGTCATGCCTGAAATAATGAAGGAAAAAGGTGTCAAATCAGTCTTCATCTCCACTCAGTGACATGGACGATGAAGAATGCATTGTTGGGAAAATTCTTGGTCTGAGGTTAGTTTGGAAATTTATCTAAATTTAATATGTTAATATAAATTGACCGTCTTGTGATTATAACTGAATCTGAAATATCATATTAGGAGAAGGATGGTGAAGTTGTGTGTTTGCTGATAGGGATTCGTGTTTCAAACAATGGAAATACTTGGGAGCCCAAGAAAATATTTATTGTAATAATTTGATTGCAGCATTCGAAAGCAAATTTCTAGCGTTGAAAGAGAATCCTGAAAACAAGCTAAGCCAAGAGAAGAAAATTGTGAAGAAAAAAAGAACTAAAGCACAGGTTTGTTTCAAATTCTTAACTAGAAGCAATGAACATCAAGATGTGGTCAGTAAATCTATAGTTTTCTCCATGTCATTATGGATGCCCAGTCTTCCAACATGTCTTGATCGAAATGTAGAGGCGGAGACAATTTTAGGAGTGAGCAATTACTGTGAAGAAACTATATAGGTAACTGTTTTGTTTGTGTTTTATTAGAACTACCCCATTTCATTTTCAAGAGATACTTTTTTTGTTTTCAGATAGTTCTACGGATGTGTAAAGAAGGGTGGCTACAGGGCAGGAGGGTATAACCTTTCATTTATCTAGATCTATTGATTGGGGAGTTCTATTATGGTAGCAGTAGTGTTTTAGTACAGCCTGACCAGAATAACAAACTCATTGTTGAAGCTTTGTACATTTTACTTTGCAGTACAATACTTTTACCTTTTTATTATTATAAATTTTGTCTTTTTAGCTGCTGAATGGAACTGGAATAGGGAATACTGGATTGGTAGTGACAGGACATCTCCCCGGTCTTGGAAACAGATATTTATTTTTGGGTAATTGTAAGTATTGTTTAACATTTATCTAGTCTATTGATTGTGAAGGAGTTTTATTACAGACCAGATATAAAAATAGTCTGAGAATTGTAAACCATAGGTCTCTCAGTGATCAGAGTATTTCTGACCCATCAGAATACTGAATATTTATTCAGTCAGAACATGTTGAAATATTAAATAGAAGCACTTGTGCAGAAGCTACTTTTTAATAATGTGTTGCAAGTACAAGATTTACATATACATTTTCCAGCTGTATTGAAAAGATTGTCGATATCTAATAATTTCTATTTACATCCAGGAATGATTTGATGCAGTTTTAAAGGCAGCCAGAATAAGCACTTCAGCACTAACTCACACACGGACTGGAGAATGGTTATTCCTTAAAGAAATGGAATACTATTGGTAACAGTTTGATTTAATTAAGAATTAGTTTACTAACATAGATTTAGAGCTAATATAATACGAAACTGATATCCTCTTAGTTTATACATTTAAAGAAGACAATGAAGCTAGTTAGCATAAATCCAACTTACCTGACAGGCGAATCGATCGACGACGGTCTTGATAGTTGTGGTACATTTGTAAAGGCAAGACTCTGGACGTATGTGTCTATTCACGACGCCTTAAATACTCACAGACACGTGTCACATTACTGCTTTCCCGGAAGTAGAGTGTAGGGTAGAGGGACCTAATTCTGAAGGTCGATAGGTTGAAGGGCAAATTTTTATTTCCAGGTGAGCCCGAGGTTATAGCCATTCCCCATCGATTAATCCTACGTTACTTTGATTTTTTTTTTTGTGTTTCCAAGGGCCAAAAACAGATGAAGACGTCGGGCATTCACAAAAAAGGAGGGGGGAGAGGAAGAAAAAAAGAACCTAGCAGCTCAGTAGCTCTTTTACCTGCACGCGTTGCACTAGTGTAGATTTGTTGCTTACAATCCACGTCTAATTATTCTTAGAACTTTAGCACGTGTTTTCAGCTCTCGCAAATCGTAGATTCATCACTTAGGCACTAATAACGCACTGCATCAGCACCTTGTTTAGCCTTTGCACTGGTTTTGTTTAGTTGGAGTACGATAAGTCTAGATTAAATAGGTAAATCTAAAGTTAAGTTTAAGGGTAAGTAAATCTAAAGTTAAAATTAAGGCTAGTTTAAGTAAGGCGTAAAGCGTAGTCCACCTCACTTTGTTATTTGTGCACAACACTATCTCAGCCATTTTCCTCCACTGTTTTATGTAATTATTTAGCGCAGTCGTTCGCAAATCATTTTTGTACGAACATTTGTACGTTTCAAATTCACACAGTTAACACATGAACAAGCAATACCCAATCCAAACAACCTCTTGACCCTTTATCTATTAATAAACAATTTCTTTTTTCAGGAACTTTTTATCCAATGTAACTGTAATTTGTGTACTAGATGCCTGTTAGAATTAAGATGAAACATGGTGCTGTTCAAATATTCAAAAATTTTGTTTTTTCTTATTTTTGTCCCTTCGTTACATACAGGAGTGCAATCTCTGGGGCCGAAGAGGACATTGGGCAACGAGGATAGCCCTGCAGCCACTGGAATATCGCCCAGGATTCCGAGGTATATAATAAAAAATTTAGTATCTAACTGTATTTGTTTTAAATCTTATATATCTAGGAGGGCCACATCACCACCGAAGTGGTACCGTTTGGCAACGAAGGTCACCGCTAGAATCCTAGCGCAAAATCGCAAGGTATTTAACAATGCTAAGTGTTTTACCATGTTCTATGTATTTATCTGTGTCTAGGAGGGCTGGCAACACTACCGAGGAGGATTACTGGACGTCGGGAATCGCCGCCGAAGTCGCCAAGGGTTACCAGGTATTGCTTTTACAATTTTAAATGTCTAATCGTTTTTTTGTTAATGTATTTAGAGTGGTTCACATCACCGAAGAAGGCCACCGGACAACGAGGTTCGCCGTCGGAGCCACCTTGATCGTCGCCCAAAATTGTCAAGTATTTCATTAAAAGTTTTAAGTTTTGAACTATGGTTTTATTTTGTTTTTATGGATTTAGGAGGGCTACATCACCATCGAAGAGGATGCGCGACATCGAGGAGCGCCGCTGGAGCAACGAGAGGCACGGGTATTGAGGTACTTTTTTAAAAACGTTTAAGTGCTTAATCATGTTTTTTTTATGTATGTAAGAGGGCCTCACCACCGCCGAAGAAGATGCTGGACGCCGAAGAGGATGCTGGAGCACCGACATCGTCGTCATAGATGTTACAGGTATATGTTTTACACGTTTAATTGTCTAACCATGTTTTTTTTTTGTATTTTAGAGGGTTCCATCATCGCTAAGGAGGAATACTGGACAACGAGGTTCGTCGTCGGAGGCATAATTGTCGCCCAAAATTATAAAGTATTTAATTGAAAGTTTTAAGTTTAACACTATGATTTTATTTTGTTTTTATGTTTTTAGAAGGGCTGCGTCACCATTGAAAAGGATGTAGGACGCTGTCGGAGTCACCATGATCGTCGCCCAAAATTGTCGAGTATTTATTTGTAAATTTTTAAGTGTTACACTATGATCTTACTTTGTTTTTATGTATTTAGGAGGGCCCTACCTCCATCGAAGAGGATGTTGGGCATCGAGGATCGCTGCTGGAGCAACGAAATCTTCGCCATGGATGTAGCAGGTATATGTTTACACGTTTAATTGTCTAATCTTTTTTTTAAAATGTATTTAGAATGGCCTACATCACCACTGAAGAGGGTCATAGGGCAATGAGGTTCGCCGTCGGAGCTACGGTAATTGTTGCCGAAATTTATCAAGTATTGCATTGGAAGTTTAAAGTTTACGCCATGATTTTGTTGTTTTTATGTATTTAGGAGGGTCCCACTACCGCCGAAGAAGACGCTGGAGGCCGAAGAGGACCAAGATCGTCGCCACGGATATTCAGGTGTATATTTTTTTTATTTAGTGTTTAACCATAGTTTTTTTTAAATGTATATAGGAGGGCTTCGCCACCACCGAAGAGCACTACTAGACGCCGTGTATCGTCGTTCGAGGAATGAGGGTCGTCGCCCAGCCCCGAGATTCACGCCCATTAGGACGATGGAAATGAAGATGGTACGGTTGAGTATTGCCAAATTGGCTTTCACTTACTTTATTTCGTATTGTGGTATGTGTGATTGATAGATGTGTTTGCTTCGTTCCTTTTTCACTCCCATTATTTTCCCTCAAGCATTATTGCTTAAGATTTTACCTTTCACTAAGCACGTAATTTCACTATACCTGCACCCCACGGATCGTTCACGGCTTGTATTCGACTTAATGCACGGGTCGGGATTAGTGGTTTAGGTAATGTAGCCCTACTTACATAGGTTACACGTGTATTTGTTTTCTGCAGGTTTGCAAAACACTAACTGCTATCGTAAATCAAAATACATTACTGCTGTATTTTGAATAATGAATGGTGACTTGAAAAATAGGAATACGAAAACAATTAATTGCTTGTGATCTGATAGTGTACAATGATTGACAACCCGATAAAAACATGATGGGGTAATAACCCGTTCAACCTGCCCCATAAACGGAAATGAACAACCCGCTTAAGATCTGACCCGATCGAAGCGGGGCTGTGAATCTGACCTAAGTCTTTCTTCCTTAACCTTCCCCTTTCCTTTTACCAATACGATGCTTTGCAACGCTGTCTTACATGTCTCCACAAGTGCACATGAAGCTCAGTGTTGTATACGCAGAAAGTTTGTAAGCAAACCAGAAATACCGGTATATATATTTGATAATATCATATTGGTGAAGTTCTTTTTGGCAATGAGTTTTGGTAATTTTAGAATCTGAAAGACGTGTAGCGAACGCAAAGATATGGCAGCATCAAAGACCACTCACGAGCGTCGCATCGTTAAAATTAAAGGGGATTATAGTTCAACATGGCGACGACAGGACACCAACCTGTAAAGCCTTGACCACAGAAGAGAATTTAAACGAAATCATAGAAATTCTCCTTGATTTTGAAAAACATACAAGACCTGTGAGTTAAATTTCTGTATTGTTTTGTATCTTACTTGATCCTATGCTTTGCTTACAGGTAGATACCATTTCAGCAAGGTGCATCTTGGAACCGATTGTCCAGATCAGTTTCGGAATTAAGCCGTGGCACCTTAGCAATGAAAATATCCTAAGCTAGAACTAACGAAGGAGCAAGCTAAAATCTTTGGGTCTAATAGTACCAACTGGTATGGCAAATGGGAGAGACCTCCACCCTGTCACGAGTTGTGGATATGAATGTACAAATCTGTGAATATTGGATTTGATACTCAGAACTGTTCCTGTTAGAAAGGTGCACATGAATTTGGTCTTTGTTTTTGTTATTCTTTTTTACATAAAATATTTTATTTTCGATCTATGTTGGAGTGGATCGAGGCTGATGCATACTTTCTTGTCATAATGCAAGAGAAATAGGGTAAAGTTGCTGAAGCTGCAGACATTCTCCAAGAACTTCCGTTCAAGACCATTGATTCTATGGAAAAGCTAGAAAATGTAAGACTTATTAATTTTGGTTTTAATGTCAAATAATTCTGTCATGCAATTCTCATGTTCTAATACCAGTGAACAGGTGGAGCTTATCTTGAAACAAATGAGATTGTTTCTTCTGCATCTGCACTCAGATCAGGTTGAAAAAGATAAGTGTCAGATTTGTTTTTAGAGAAAGATGTGCTCAGTCTTAAATTGAAATATTTTCATGTAGGAATAGTTTAACATTGTTACATCTGTCATATTAAGCGTGGGAAGGGGGAGAGGAAATGTTGGTGGATTATTCATCGTTGTGTAGATTCCTGATGTTGACAAGAACAGGTATTATGTCTCTACATTTGTTAACATAATCAAGCCATGTACAACACAACAGTGATCCTGGAGAAAGAGTTTCTGCAATTGTTGGTTGTTGTCGAGGTGATGTTTCGGTGACACGCTGTCAATAGTACCAACTAGTATGGCGAAGGGATAGACATTTCTCCCGACAAAGATATCATTAATATAGGTCATTGCAGTAAATCACATCTATAATAGAGCAAAACGTACAAGTAACTTCTTTTTGCATAAGTTAATGAGGATGGCGAGAAGAGGTGGAATGTTACCGAATACGTCTTGTTGTGTATAATGTCCGAAACATGGGTAAACGCTACAGTCTTGCGACGATCAATGGATGGCTGCCCACTTTGACTATTTTGTCGACGAAACAGAAGAATTTCAATCCAATTTAATGTGCATAAGGACTGACCTGCTCAGTAAAAAACAACAATTACCGACACGAATGAGATATATTGCCATGAATTTGAAGAAATGGTTAGTGAAGGAGAGATGAGCTAACACCAATAGTCTATAAGGTTGAGCGTTGGGAAAAGTTAAAGGCTAGGCAATGAAGTATGTTTTAAAAAACGCGGCTTGATAATTCAATAAGGAATTATAATGTTGTAGGTCTGGGGAAAAGTATACTGATTTAGTTTTCTTATTTAGATTTATGTGATAGGTTGTATTCATATACCTTTATATATTCTTTTCCGATTGGGTTTACCTAATACACCAGCCCACGGGAAATATATGATACTACGCGGAATAAAACTATATGTAAAAAAACAAAGCAATAATAAGCTTTTCCTAATAAGCCGCAATTTAGAAAGTGGAGATAGGATTTTGGGTTATTAAAAATGGGCTTATTTTAACCATAAAATTCGTCATAAAGATATATTGTAAGAAGTTCAGTAATTTATACATAATGTTTAAGTAAACTGATGTAATGTGGTTATTATAAAAATGTTTGTGATAAATTTATCTGGAAATTGCAAAAAAATGACTAATTACTACATTATTATTATGTCAAAATATATTATTGCACTTATCAATATTTACATTAAAAATGCTATTACGTCATTTGCATTAACATCATGTCACACAGGACGTCAAATTTTTGGTTTTTGGACTCGATCCTACGACCTATAGCGTCCCATGCCGATACTCTACATATGGGCCACCATCGACATTATCAACGGCGGATTGTTTAGCATACATTGTTAACCTAAGTGAAATACGAGCACACAAATGGGGCTGCACGAATGTTTTATAACAATAACCATCAATGGCTCAGTGGTAGAATACTACTTGCTATTTCATAGGTCCTTGGTTCGACTCCAAGCTAGGTATGGTGCTAATAATTCGTAATTCGTACTATGTTAAACTGTTGAATTCCACTGTATAGAAAATTATTAAAAATCATTTTCGAGGTTACGTACTTAAGTGTACAACCTATCTTACTTGGAGTAGAACTCGCAACCTTTCAATTACTATGCTGTTCCTCTACCATTGACCTACCATTCACACATTTCAATATTATGACTCCGCCAATACCCTAAATTAACTATCGCCAAGGTAGCATATGTAAAATGGCACTAAAAATCGAAAAATTGATTACAAGTAAGGCACGGCACAACGGTAAAGTGCTTGCGTCAGAATACATAGTACTGTGGTTCAAATCCCAGACTTACCAAAAAGAATAATGTAACTCGGAATCAATAGTTCGATTCATTAGTAGCAGTTGCGCTTACTCTATCATGAGTAATATGACGTATGTGGTTCAAATCCAACAGCAATAACCTGAACGGTAATTGAAATTTAGAGGAAGGTCAAGGTGGAGAATAACTTAAAACTACGGTAACCTTGATGGAAAATGACCTTCGGATCTGAGAAATTAACCTTCAAAGGAAATGTCAAGGACAGTAGAGGCTGAAGGGCAAGTGTTTGACCTTGAAATTTTTGAAGGTCGAATATTTGAACTTGAAATATTTGAAGGTCGAATATTCGACCTTGAGATATGGGATCCGGGATATGGGATATGGGATATGGGATATGGGATATGGGATATGGGATATGGGATATGGGATATGGGATATGGGATATGGGATATGGGATATGGGATATGGGATATGGGATATGGGATATGGGATATGGGATATGGGATATGGAATATGGAATCCGGGATATGGGATATGGGATATGGGATATGGGATATGGGATATGGGATATGGGATATGGGATATGGGATATGGGATATGGGATATGGGATATGGGATATGGGATATGGGATATGGGATATGGGATATGGAATTCGGAATTTAGGATCCCATATCTCAAAAAAAGTCACACGTTCTTCAAGTTCAAGTCACACGTTGGTGGTCATCTATTAAGGCTATCATTTCGTTAGTCACCTTCGTCATGGTCACATTACCATTGGTAAATATTAGGCCTTTACCTTCGCTGAAGGTTATTTGCCGGTATGGTACGCTCATTTACTGTGGGACTTGAACCACATCCGTCGTGTAACTCACTTTGAATAGAGCAGCGGCTGCCATTGAATGGTATTATTTAATTCGAATTTCAATTATTATCATTGGTTGGTCTGGGATTTGAACCACAGTACTATGTATTCTGACGCAAGCACTTTACCGTTGTGCCGTGCCTTACTTGTAATCAATTTTTCGATTTTTAGTGCCATTTTACATATGCTACCTTGGCGATAGTTAATTTAGGGTATTGGCGGAGTCATAATATTGAAATGTGTGAATGGTAGGTCAATGGTAGAGGAACAGCATAGTAATTGAAAGGTTGCGAGTTCTACTCCAAGTAAGATAGGTTGTACACTTAAGTACGTAACCTCGAAAATGATTTTTAATAATTTTCTATACAGTGGAATTCAACAGTTTAACATAGTACGAATTACGAATTATTAGCACCATACCTAGCTTGGAGTCGAACCAAGGACCTATGAAATAGCAAGTAGTATTCTACCACTGAGCCATTGATGGTTATTGTTATAAAACATTCGTGCAGCCCCATTTGTGTGCTCGTATTTCACTTAGGTTAACAATGTATGCTAAACAATCCGCCGTTGATAATGTCGATGGTGGCCCATATGTAGAGTATCGGCATGGGACGCTATAGGTCGTAGGATCGAGTCCAAAAACCAAAAATTTGACGTCCTGTGTGACATGATGTTAATGCAAATGACGTAATAGCATTTTTAATGTAAATATTGATAAGTGCAATAATATATTTTGACATAATAATAATGTAGTAATTAGTCATTTTTTTGCAATTTCCAGATAAATTTATCACAAACATTTTTATAATAACCACATTACATCAGTTTACTTAAACATTATGTATAAATTACTGAACTTCTTACAATATATCTTTATGACGAATTTTATGGTTAAAATAAGCCCATTTTTAATAACCCAAAATCCTATCTCCACTTTCTAAATTGCGGCTTATTAGGAAAAGCTTATTATTGCTTTGTTTTTTTACATATAGTTTTATTCCGCGTAGTATCATATATTTCCCGTGGGCTGGTGTATTAGGTAAACCCAATCGGAAAAGAATATATAAAGGTATATGAATACAACCTATCACATAAATCTAAATAAGAAAACTAAATCAGTATACTTTTCCCCAGACCTACAACATTATAATTCCTTATTGAATTATCAAGCCGCGTTTTTTAAAACATACTTCATTGCCTAGCCTTTAACTTTTCCCAACGCTCAACCTTATAGACTATTGGTGTTAGCTCATCTCTCCTTCACTAACCATTTCTTCAAATTCATGGCAATATATCTCATTCGTGTCGGTAATTGTTGTTTTTTACTGAGCAGGTCAGTCCTTATGCACATTAAATTGGATTGAAATTCTTCTGTTTCGTCGACAAAATAGTCAAAGTGGGCAGCCATCCATTGATCGTCGCAAGACTGTAGCGTTTACCCATGTTTCGGACATTATACACAACAAGACGTATTCGGTAACATTCCACCTCTTCTCGCCATCCTCATTAACTTATGCAAAAAGAAGTTACTTGTACGTTTTGCTCTATTATAGATGTGATTTACTGCACCGACCTATGTTAACGATATCTTTGTCGGGAGGAATGTCTCTCCCTTCGCCATACTAGTTGGTACTATTGACAGCGTGTCACCGAAACATCACCTCGACAACAACCAACAATTGCAGAAACTCTTTCTCCAGGATCACTGTTGTGTTGTACATGGCTTGATTATGTTAACAAATGTAGAGACATAATACCTGTTCTTGTCAACATCAGGAATCTACACAACGATGAATAATCCACCAACATTTCCTCTCCCCCTTCCCACGCTTAATATGACAGATGTAACAATGTTAAACTATTCCTACATGAAAATATTTCAATTTAAGACTGAGCACATCTTTCTCTAAAAACAAATCTGACACTTATCTTTTTCAACCTGATCTGAGTGCAGATGCAGAAGAAACAATCTCATTTGTTTCAAGATAAGCTCCACCTGTTCACTGGTATTAGAACATGAGAATTGCATGACAGAATTATTTGACATTAAAACCAAAATTAATAAGTCTTACATTTTCTAGCTTTTCCATAGAATCAATGGTCTTGAACGGAAGTTCTTGGAGAATGTCTGCAGCTTCAGCAACTTTACCCTATTTCTCTTGCATTATGACAAGAAAGTATGCATCAGCCTCGATCCACTCCAACATAGATCGAAAATAAAATATTTTATGTAAAAAAGAATAACAAAAACAAAGACCAAATTCATGTGCACCTTTCTAACAGGAACAGTTCTGAGTATCAAATCCAATATTCACAGATTTGTACATTCATATCCACAACTCGTGACAGGGTGGAGGTCTCTCCCATTTGCCATACCAGTTGGTACTATTAGACCCAAAGATTTTAGCTTGCTCCTTCGTTAGTTCTAGCTTAGGATATTTTCATTGCTAAGGTGCCACGGCTTAATTCCGAAACTGATCTGGACAATCGGTTCCAAGATGCACCTTGCTGAAATGGTATCTACCTGTAAGCAAAGCATAGGATCAAGTAAGATACAAAACAATACAGAAATTTAACTCACAGGTCTTGTATGTTTTTCAAAATCAAGGAGAATTTCTATGATTTCGTTTAAATTCTCTTCTGTGGTCAAGGCTTTACAGGTTGGTGTCCTGTCGTCGCCATGTTGAACTATAATCCCCTTTAATTTTAACGATGCGACGCTCGTGAGTGGTCTTTGATGCTGCCATATCTTTGCGTTCGCTACACGTCTTTCAGATTCTAAAATTACCAAAACTCATTGCCAAAAAGAACTTCACCAATATGATATTATCAAATATATATACCGGTATTTCTGGTTTGCTTACAAACTTTCTGCGTATACAACACTGAGCTTCATGTGCACTTGTGGAGACATGTAAGACAGCGTTGCAAAGCATCGTATTGGTAAAAGGAAAGGGGAAGGTTAAGGAAGAAAGACTTAGGTCAGATTCACAGCCCCGCTTCGATCGGGTCAGATCTTAAGCGGGTTGTTCATTTCCGTTTATGGGGCAGGTTGAACGGGTTATTACCCCATCATGTTTTTATCGGGTTGTCAATCATTGTACACTATCAGATCACAAGCAATTAATTGTTTTCGTATTCCTATTTTTCAAGTCACCATTCATTATTCAAAATACAGCAGTAATGTATTTTGATTTACGATAGCAGTTAGTGTTTTGCAAACCTGCAGAAAACAAATACACGTGTAACCTATGTAAGTAGGGCTACATTACCTAAACCACTAATCCCGACCCGTGCATTAAGTCGAATACAAGCCGTGAACGATCCGTGGGGTGCAGGTATAGTGAAATTACGTGCTTAGTGAAAGGTAAAATCTTAAGCAATAATGCTTGAGGGAAAATAATGGGAGTGAAAAAGGAACGAAGCAAACACATCTATCAATCACACATACCACAATACGAAATAAAGTAAGTGAAAGCCAATTTGGCAATACTCAACCGTACCATCTTCATTTCCATCGTCCTAATGGGCGTGAATCTCGGGGCTGGGCGACGACCCTCATTCCTCGAACGACGATACACGGCGTCTAGTAGTGCTCTTCGGTGGTGGCGAAGCCCTCCTATATACATTTAAAAAAAACTATGGTTAAACACTAAATAAAAAAAATATACACCTGAATATCCGTGGCGACGATCTTGGTCCTCTTCGGCCTCCAGCGTCTTCTTCGGCGGTAGTGGGACCCTCCTAAATACATAAAAACAACAAAATCATGGCGTAAACTTTAAACTTCCAATGCAATACTTGATAAATTTCGGCAACAATTACCGTAGCTCCGACGGCGAACCTCATTGCCCTATGACCCTCTTCAGTGGTGATGTAGGCCATTCTAAATACATTTTAAAAAAAAGATTAGACAATTAAACGTGTAAACATATACCTGCTACATCCATGGCGAAGATTTCGTTGCTCCAGCAGCGATCCTCGATGCCCAACATCCTCTTCGATGGAGGTAGGGCCCTCCTAAATACATAAAAACAAAGTAAGATCATAGTGTAACACTTAAAAATTTACAAATAAATACTCGACAATTTTGGGCGACGATCATGGTGACTCCGACAGCGTCCTACATCCTTTTCAATGGTGACGCAGCCCTTCTAAAAACATAAAAACAAAATAAAATCATAGTGTTAAACTTAAAACTTTCAATTAAATACTTTATAATTTTGGGCGACAATTATGCCTCCGACGACGAACCTCGTTGTCCAGTATTCCTCCTTAGCGATGATGGAACCCTCTAAAATACAAAAAAAAAACATGGTTAGACAATTAAACGTGTAAAACATATACCTGTAACATCTATGACGACGATGTCGGTGCTCCAGCATCCTCTTCGGCGTCCAGCATCTTCTTCGGCGGTGGTGAGGCCCTCTTACATACATAAAAAAAACATGATTAAGCACTTAAACGTTTTTAAAAAAGTACCTCAATACCCGTGCCTCTCGTTGCTCCAGCGGCGCTCCTCGATGTCGCGCATCCTCTTCGATGGTGATGTAGCCCTCCTAAATCCATAAAAACAAAATAAAACCATAGTTCAAAACTTAAAACTTTTAATGAAATACTTGACAATTTTGGGCGACGATCAAGGTGGCTCCGACGGCGAACCTCGTTGTCCGGTGGCCTTCTTCGGTGATGTGAACCACTCTAAATACATTAACAAAAAAACGATTAGACATTTAAAATTGTAAAAGCAATACCTGGTAACCCTTGGCGACTTCGGCGGCGATTCCCGACGTCCAGTAATCCTCCTCGGTAGTGTTGCCAGCCCTCCTAGACACAGATAAATACATAGAACATGGTAAAACACTTAGCATTGTTAAATACCTTGCGATTTTGCGCTAGGATTCTAGCGGTGACCTTCGTTGCCAAACGGTACCACTTCGGTGGTGATGTGGCCCTCCTAGATATATAAGATTTAAAACAAATACAGTTAGATACTAAATTTTTTATTATATACCTCGGAATCCTGGGCGATATTCCAGTGGCTGCAGGGCTATCCTCGTTGCCCAATGTCCTCTTCGGCCCCAGAGATTGCACTCCTGTATGTAACGAAGGGACAAAAATAAGAAAAAACAAAATTTTTGAATATTTGAACAGCACCATGTTTCATCTTAATTCTAACAGGCATCTAGTACACAAATTACAGTTACATTGGATAAAAAGTTCCTGAAAAAAGAAATTGTTTATTAATAGATAAAGGGTCAAGAGGTTGTTTGGATTGGGTATTGCTTGTTCATGTGTTAACTGTGTGAATTTGAAACGTACAAATGTTCGTACAAAAATGATTTGCGAACGACTGCGCTAAATAATTACATAAAACAGTGGAGGAAAATGGCTGAGATAGTGTTGTGCACAAATAACAAAGTGAGGTGGACTACGCTTTACGCCTTACTTAAACTAGCCTTAATTTTTAACTTTAGATTTACTTACCCTTAAACTTAACTTTAGATTTACCTATTTAATCTAGACTTATCGTACTCCAACTAAACAAAACCAGTGCAAAGGCTAAACAAGGTGCTGATGCAGTGCGTTATTAGTGCCTAAGTGATGAATCTACGATTTGCGAGAGCTGAAAACACGTGCTAAAGTTCTAAGAATAATTAGACGTGGATTGTAAGCAACAAATCTACACTAGTGCAACGCGTGCAGGTAAAAGAGCTACTGAGCTGCTAGGTTCTTTTTTTCTTCCTCTCCCCCCTCCTTTTTTGTGAATGCCCGACGTCTTCATCTGTTTTTGGCCCTTGGAAACACAAAAAAAAAAATCAAAGTAACGTAGGATTAATCGATGGGGAATGGCTATAACCTCGGGCTCACCTGGAAATAAAAATTTGCCCTTCAACCTATCGACCTTCAGAATTAGGTCCCTCTACCCTACACTCTACTTCCGGGAAAGCAGTAATGTGACACGTGTCTGTGAGTATTTAAGGCGTCGTCTAGACACATACGTCCAGAGTCTTGCCTTTACAAATGTACCACAACTATCAAGACCGTCGTCGATCGATTCGCCTGTCAGGTAAGTTGGATTTATGCTAACTAGCTTCATTGTCTTCTTTAAATGTATAAACTAAGAGGATATCAGTTTCGTATTATATTAGCTCTAAATCTATGTTAGTAAACTAATTCTTAATTAAATCAAACTGTTACCAATAGTATTCCATTTCTTTAAGGAATAACCATTCTCCAGTCCGTGTGTGAGTTAGTGCTGAAGTGCTTATTCTGGCTGCCTTTAAAACTGCATCAAATCATTCCTGGATGTAAATAGAAATTATTAGATATCGACAATCTTTTCAATACAGCTGGAAAATGTATATGTAAATCTTGTACTTGCAACACATTATTAAAAAGTAGCTTCTGCACAAGTGCTTCTATTTAATATTTCAACATGTTCTGACTGAATAAATATTCAGTATTCTGATGGGTCAGAAATACTCTGATCACTGAGAGACCTATGGTTTACAATTCTCAGACTATTTTATATCTGGTCTGTAATAAAACTCCTTCACAATCAATAGACTAGATAAATGTTAAACAATACTTACAATTACCCAAAAATAAATATCTGTTTCCAAGACCGGGGAGATGTCCTGTCACTACCAATCCAGTATTCCCTATTCCAGTTCCATTCAGCAGCTAAAAAGACAAAATTTATAATAATAAAAAGGTAAAAGTATTGTACTGCAAAGTAAAATGTACAAAGCTTCAACAATGAGTTTGTTATTCTGGTCAGGCTGTACTAAAACACTACTGCTACCATAATAGAACTCCCCAATCAATAGATCTAGATAAATGAAAGGTTATACCCTCCTGCCCTGTAACCACCCTTCTTTACACATCCGTAGAACTATCTGAAAACAAAAAAAGTATCTCTTGAAAATGAAATGGGGTAGTTCTAATAAAACACAAACAAAACAGTTACCTATATAGTTTCTTCACAGTAATTGCTCACTCCTAAAATTGTCTCCGCCTCTACATTTCGATCAAGACATGTTGGAAGACTGGGCATCCATAATGACATGGAGAAAACTATAGATTTACTGACCACATCTTGATGTTCATTGCTTCTAGTTAAGAATTTGAAACAAACCTGTGCTTTAGTTCTTTTTTTCTTCACAATTTTCTTCTCTTGGCTTAGCTTGTTTTCAGGATTCTCTTTCAACGCTAGAAATTTGCTTTCGAATGCTGCAATCAAATTATTACAATAAATATTTTCTTGGGCTCCCAAGTATTTCCATTGTTTGAAACACGAATCCCTATCAGCAAACACACAACTTCACCATCCTTCTCCTAATATGATATTTCAGATTCAGTTATAATCACAAGACGGTCAATTTATATTAACATATTAAATTTAGATAAATTTCCAAACTAACCTCAGACCAAGAATTTTCCCAACAATGTATTCTTCATCGTCCATGTCACTGAGTGGAGATGAAGACTGATTTGACACCTTTTTCCTTCATTATTTCAGGCATGACAAAAATCACTTGGATTAGGAAGGCTAACAATAAGCACGACTTTTACCTAAAAAACTTTATCTCAATAAAACTAGATAACTATACATGATTTAGATTCAAAATTAAACAAGAACCACGAATCTGAAATTTGTTTTTATGTAAATTTCATGGTTTTTGAGTTATTTTAAATATAAAAGTAGGTACGATAGAAATTTAAAGCCCGATTCCAGACGTCTAGTTAAAATATTTATATCAATAAATATAGATCATCATATGCGATTTAGATTCAAAATTTAACAAGAAACACGAAAATGAAATTTGTTTTTAAGTAGACTTCATGGTGTTTGAGTTATTTGAAATATAAAATGAACGTCCGATAGAAAATTTAAGCCCTACAAAATAATAATCCCGATGTTTCCTTAAAAAAAATAATATCAATAAAACTAGATAAATATATACGATATAGGTTCTAAATTTAATAAGAATTCCGAAAATGAATTTTGTTTTCATGTAATGTTTATGGTGTTTGAGTTTTTTAAATATAAAATTAGGTACGATAGACATTTAAGGTTCGATTTCCGATTTTTACCCCCAAAATATATCAATAAATCTAGATAACTATACATGATTCAGATTCTATATTTTTAGAAACAGCTTTACAGTTTTAGCACATTTTATTTTCAATTTTTGCAAGTTTTCCGCCATTGTCCGTCTGCAAACCAGCTTGTTCCACTTATGAAAAAAACCTCGTTGAGTAAGGTAAACATATTTTGTTTTGGAAACCAGTTCACGTGAATCATTAAATACCATTTTTGATGTTGTAGGACTTTACTCGGCAAACTGGAACAGCCATACTAGTTTTGTAAGAAAAATCCCTGCAGTAATTTCAAATCTAAATTGCTGGCATTGTCTACCCAGTCTTGTACAAACTAAATTTTCAGCATGCATGAAACATTTATACACGCACGTAAGACGAGTTTAGAAAAAGCGAAGATTAGGACTAGTATGAAAGGAAAATTAAGTAAACTACCACGAGAAAGAAACAACTAATATCACAACTATTTTTCTTTAAAGGGCTGCATCGCTACACTTTTTGAACAGTTCGCGAATTCTTTTGACACACAGCTTTGATCCTTCCTTGGCTTCACGGCTGAGCTAAAAAAATTAAAGGAAAACATTTTCAAAAAAAGTCAAACTGTTAAAATTTAATTTCATACCAAAGCGAAATTGAGAAACCCGTGTGGTAACCCTGGAAGGATATCGAGGCGAATATCACAACCTAAACGACGACACCTTTTTGCAAACTCGACAGAATCATCCAGACAAGGATCGAGCTCGATCGACTAAAGAAAATGTCTAGTAAGTTAAGTATTTTTTTAAATCATAATTCTGTTTAAAGTTTATGTGGAAAACTCACAAGAAGACTTATAGGCGGAAGTTTCTTCAGGGCACTGTCTGACGCCAAAAATGGAGACATCAGTGGAGTGCTAGAGACGCGAAACATGTCCAACTCGTCTACAGGGCTATGCGCCTTCAGTCGATCCAGCAGTTCAGGTTCTGTGTGCAAACAATGTTATTTAGAAATGCAAGGTAAACCAATTTTTAAAAAAAATTTAGATATCTATATACCAAGAACAGTATTATGTTTAGCAGGGTGTTCACTTGCGTCCTGCGACGATGAGCACGAATCGGCTTTCTTTACAATTTCCTTGACTTTGCCGTCAGTTTCGGTGTACCTACCGCTGGACTGAGTCAGCATATCGGGTTGGCCAGCATAAGCTGTAATTTTTGATTTTTAAAAATTGCGGTTAAATTGTTAAGAACAAAATGCTTCTTTAAAATTTACCGCTGAGGCATCGCATCATGAATCCAAAAGGCAATAACGGATCCAACAGGCAGAGAAGCCGAGACGGCGAAGGTTCAAACTGAACCAGCAATGGAACATATGCCAAAAAAGATACCGTCAGGAAGACGTAAGTTCATATCCGAAACCCACAATGTCACACCTAGCATTAAATTAGCACCAGCTGAATCGCCTAAGGTTGAAAAATAAGTCAGAACATCAAACTTTTGAATTGAATGATGCACCAACAGACAATTTACCAGCGAATATGATCTTTTTAGCTGTTGTTCCCGCTATGCTTGGGTTACGTTGTATCCACGCATAAACAAAGAGTATTTCTTGCAACTGACGAGGGAAAGCGTATTCCGGTGCTAGAGAGTAGTCAATCGAAAGAATGGGTATATCCAAGGCAACCGCCCAATGACGTAGGTACTAAACAGACACAGAAGAAATGCATTAAGTAATACAAGCGAGATTTAATTTAAAAAATAAAATAAAAAACTTACTGTTTCATGCGACTGTGAGCTCTGCGCAACAAATCCTCCTCCATGGCAATGGATGACTAAGCTGTCAGAGACAGTCGCTTCAGAGTAATCGTTTTGCCCCGGCATTCCAGGTCGGCCTTTTGCACTCAGTAAACGAACTTGTATAGGTGCTGTTGGTCCGTGGGCGCTGGGGACAGGTATATTAACAGGTTTGTATTTCATGGAGTCGATCTGGAGTGGCTCAGGTGGGATGAGAATGAGTTGGTTAACCCTGATTGCAGGGCACATACGGTCAGGTACTTTTTTCATTAGATCCGATTCAGCTAGAAACCAAAAGGACTTGCAAAAGTCCACGGTTGCATACTGGGATGCGTGGACTATCCGTCTTGCACGATGTTCGGCATCAAGAGTATACTGCGTGCTCATGAAAAGGCTTTTGGCTACACGCCAGAGATGAGGAGACGTGCTAAAGTAATAATCACTGTAGCCTGCCATGATTGTCAACAGACCCTTCAGAACACTCTCTATGGAGTTGCAGTATTGGAAAGCTGCATGACGGCCATAAAAACTGTATGATTCAATGGTTCTGGCTTTATCGAGTAACTCTTGCGAAGAGTGTGTTTCAGATGGAAACAGGGAACGAACATGGTCCTTCTCATTCCATTCCAACAAAGTGTTGAGGTGCTCGAGAAAAGTGTTCAAGGACACTAGCATTTCATTCCACGACTTGAGATCTTGAATATAAGAATATTTGTACAGGTTGAATACAGCTTGCGATCTCTGACTTTTAACCAGATCACACAGAGATGAACATCGTTTGAATAAAGCATTAAATATGATTACAAAGCTCCTATATCCATTTCCTGGAGTTTCTGTATCTAGATCAAATTTCGGAGCTTCTCGTGTAATTTTGTCCAGCAACGGAGTGACTTCCTGGCATTGTTCTGCTAGCTGTTGAAAACCAACACACAGTGCTTTTCCAGACTTGCTAGTGTCCTTCAAAAAGTAGTCGGCATTTTCCACTGCTAATGTAATAACTTGTTGACTCATTTGCGACTTTCTTTTTTGTGACAGCGTAAAACCACGACTTAGTGGCGAGTAAAGCTGCCGACAGACTGTTCTTCCGATAAGAAACTGCATCTAGGGCAAACAGATAAGTAACAAGAAAGGAAACGGGAAATCAAGAAAAGTTCAACTTAAATAGTTTTGTACAGTGATATAGAAGGCGTACAGCTGACGATTACATGAACCAATTCTTGTACCCTGATAATAATGAAGAGATGAATTTCATTTCGTTCCAAATTTTTTTTAATGTTTGTCCCTAAAGAAATGTCAAAATAGGCGGGTGTGCCTAAAACGCGAAAAGGAAATGCGAAAAGTTATTCGACTAAAACGCGAAACTCAATGCGGAACGGACCTCCGAAAGCAGGCTACAAATTGATGCTAAAATTTGAAACTGTTTTATGAAACGATTTGGAGAGTCATTTCCACTTGGGTGACTTAAAGTTGAAGGAATTTTCATATCTTTTATCATTTTGATCTATTAAAAATTAATGAGAATAGTGATAAACTGGTTCACAGATCCGAATTTTCATATTAATCTTTCCCCTACTTTCGAGGGTTTCTTTTTCCGAAAAAGGTTTTGCAGTTTAGCATCTTTTGCGAAGAGGGTTCCGCGTCTAAACCGCGGAAACAGAATGTTTGGTACCGCACTGAGTTTCGCATTTTTAGTCGAAAAACGTTCCGCGTTCCACTGGAAATGATGTTGCCAGATTATAATGATCAACATCATTTTTAAGCTAAATACAAAAACTATTAATATAAATATTCTCAAGTTTATTGGAACATAATTGTCTAAAGCTTTCCGTACATAGAATACAAATGCAAATACTTCGCAATTTTGGCAAACCCGGCAATCACAAAGCAGACGTCGGCGCATCAGTTTAAGCAATTGACAACACGTGTTTAATTCATGTCGAAACAAAGAATGAAGAAACGACAATTAAAAGCTCCTGTCGAAGGGGAAAACGAGAAAATTTTGGGTGACAATGACACAGCGGAGGTATCTTCAAATTTTTCTCGTCTTAATAAGATACGTCAGCAGTGCTTAAGTTACTGTGTTGTTTGTAGATCCAAGATTTCATAAGGCAGTTAGGGCTGGACAGCATCGATCCGAACACTTTGGAAATTCCGGAAAACCTAAAAGAAAAAAGGACGAAATCGAAAAAAATTCCAAATTTAAAATTGACAGAAGTGCCTGGTACAAATTTGGAAAATATTTCCAACCGAAAACCTGTTAAAACTAAGTATCAGGAATTCAAGCAAAACAAGTTTGAAAATAGAAAGGCTGCAGTCGAAGAGGCATCTAACAGCACCAGTACTTTGAAGCAACCTGTGCAAAACAAAAAAATAATATTTGACAATTCACAATTGGGCAAAACCTCTTCAAAAAATGAAGTTCCAATCATACCCCCAGTTGGAGTATCACATAATCATAACAAGAAAATTGTTTTTGATGAAGATTATATATCTAAGTCTTCTGGAGGCAAATTGGAAGAAAAAACACCAGAGAGTGACAATGCATGGTATCATTTACTTATTAAACCAGATGTTCCCTGGTATCAGCAGGATAAACCATTGAAAGCTGTTCGTGAAGTTTCCCCAGAAGAAGTAAACAAATGTGAGGAAGAAGGCAAGAGATATTTAGAAGAAGATGCCGTCAACTACCAGAAAGGTGATACCCTCCTCCTCCCCTCAAAATAAAAAGAAAAAGAATGATTCAACACTATTTTTATTGTACCTAACCAATAGTTATTTTCTTTAACAGTTCGTGCAGTGGGATCAGATAGGTCGGAAACCAAATGGATTCAAACGGTATTAAAGTCAGGAGCCTTTGCGGACAAAATTGCCGCCCACACGTTATTACTTCAAGAATCCCCTGTCCATAACTTACCTTCGCTTAAATTTCTCATTTCTCTCTTGGATGTCAAGGGAAGAAGAGAATGCATGGCCTCATTAGATGCCTTGATACGACTATTCACAGAAGGAAGAGTTCTCAATCCGAACGCCAAACTTTTTCTCATGAACAAGAAGCCTATCAGTGCCCTCTCGACGGTGACGCCGCGTGAACGCAAAGAGCTATTAGCGCTATGGTCTTTTGAGCATCAATTGAAAGACTACTACAACCAGTTCTTCATAGCTTTGGATGGGCTATTGAAAGATGCTGTTGATACCACGCGTCGTAAAGGCATAGCAGCAATTGCTACTCTTTTGGCCTATAGCCCTGAACAAGAGCAAGGTCTTTTGTCTAGACTTGTCAACAAAGTGGGTGATCCTACTCGAGCAGTAGCAACTTCCACGGTCGGACAATTGGAACGGTTACTTCAGCAACATCCTCAGATGAAGTTGGTCGTCGTGGCCGAAGTTGAACGCCTGCTTTATCGTTCTAATATTAATACGAAAGCACAATATTATGCCTTGTGCTTCCTTTCGCAAATACTTCTGGATTCGGATGATGTTCCCCTAGCAACCAAACTCATTATCATTTATGTTACGTTCTTCAAAGCGTGCGTGAAAAAGGTTGGAGCTTATTCTCGAATTATTGCTTCTTAACATTTCAAACGTTTATGTATTTTCAATCCAGGGTGAAGTTGATTCTAAACTTATGGCAGCCCTTTTGACTGGTCTAAAGAGAGCCTATCCTTATTCAAAAACTGTCACTATCTCTGGTGGACCGCTTGATGGTCACGTCGATACCCTGTTTAAGCTGGTCCATATGGTTCGATTCTCTTTAGCGACGCAAGTTCTTTGCATTCTCGATCAAATTGTTGACATCGACAAGAGCAATTCCGACAGGTACGTTATTGCTGCGTGGATTTCCCACTGCTTAATTCTAACAAATAACGTTCTAAATGGCATTCCAGATTTTATTCCGTTTTATTCCGAAAACTTTTTGATCCTGACGTGGGACTTACAACAAAACAGTCCATGTTCTTGAACTTGCTTTACCGTGCTTTGAAGCGAGACGAATCGCTCCCTCGCCTGCGAACATTTGTCAAAAGAATTTTGCAAGTTTGCCTTGCATGCCCGCCTCAGTTGGCCTGCGCTCTTCTTTATCTTGTGTCAGAATTGATCAAGTCCCGTCCACAGTTGCAGAATTTCCCAAAAGACGTCATAACAAAAGAATACGTGGAGGAAGACGATGACGACGAGGAGCATTACAAAGACGTTGATAACGATGACGAAGAAGAAGATGCGGCAAAAAAAGATGGAACGGGAAACGAAGAAAAGACTGTAACATCCACATGGGTTCACCGAAAAGGTTCTCAGTCGAAACTGAAGCCTAAATCAGCATATGATCCTTTTGCCCGCAATCCAATGTATGCACGAGCTGAGATGTCCGGCGGGATGTGGGAAATCAATTTGTTGACCAATCACTTTCATCCATCAGTAAGTTTTTACATCTATCGGTTTTTCCCCTAAAAAAAAACATTTGAAATGACTTGTTTTATCGCCCTTATTAGGTTGCATTGTTTGCCAAGACGATTGTCGAAGGTACGCCAATTGAGTATACAGGCGACCCTTTGCAGGACTTTACTTTACCCCGGTTCTTGGATCGTTTCGTCTTTAGGAACCCCAAACTAATTTCAGCTGCCCAGGCCAAATTACCTGCCCAACGGTAAAATGCTTTCCAAGTTTTTCGTCTATTCCTCTGTTATATTTTTGTATTTGTAGACGCGTGTTAGGCAAAAGGAGTATCTATGTTCCGCGTGGCGTCAGGGCAATGGCAGTTGACAGCAAAGAATTTGCCAAACAGCCTAAGAATAGCATTCCTGCCGACGAAATGTTCTTGTATCAGTAAGTTTTCTCGAACGATATTTTACATGGCTCAGCCATTTTCACGTTTATATATTTTCCTTTAGGTACTTCAAACAGCGCATCTCTAGGGGTCCTCGTGCTGAAAAGAACAGTGATGATGATGACAGCGACCATGAAAGTGTCGCTAGCGAAGAGTTTGAACAGTACCTGGCCGAAAATACTGACTTTGCATCCGATATGAAACCAAAATCGAAGCCCGACAAGAAAAAGAAGAAGAGTGATAAAGATGGAGAGGATGAAGACGACGAGGAAGTTGACGGAGATGGCGAAGATGATTTGCAAGATGCTGAAGTTGATTCTGAAGAAGATTTCGACAATGACGAAGAGTTCCAAGATGCGTTTAAAGACTTTGATGACATGATCGATGGTAGCAATGCTTCAGATATTGAGGGTGGTGATGAGGATCTCGGAGAGGATGATTTAGAAGAAGGTGGATTCCGAGAAGAAGATGTTGCATTTTCTGACGGTTAGTTTTATTCTTGTATTGGTTTATTTGTTATAATAACCACTAAAGTGTGATCTTTTTTTTTTTTTTTTTTTTTTTTTTTTTTTTTTTGTAAAAGACGGTGATGATGACGATGACGACGATGATGATGATGAGCCCATTGCACCACCGCCAAGCAAATCGAAATCCAAAAAGAGGGCTGTTGACGAAGATATTGACGATTTAGATTTCGCTTTTGGTGCCCAACCGAGCAGCAGCAAAAAGAAACGTAGTCGTGATTTATTCAATGCTAATGGTAACGACTTCGTCGCTGCCGAAGACTTTGCTGCCATCCTTGAAGCCAACGCGGGGACTGGACTCAATACTGCAGGAACGACAGAGGCTTTGGCTAATAAAGACAAGGCTTCAGTGAAACAACTCCAGTGGGAAATGTCTCGAGATCGATGGATGAGGGATCTTAATCGGCCTAAAAAAGGAGGAAAGAAAATGGGCAACAAAAACAAAAAAGGCAAATCAGGACCCGCGTTCAGAAAAAACCGAGGCAAGCTTGGCAAACAAAGATAATCCTGTTGATACACATACAACTTTAAAATACAACGATGGTTATTAAAGCCCGCGTTGACTAGTCTTTCTTTGTTTAGTTAATTGATGTCTGAAATGGTAAGGCTTTGACAAATTTTACTTTGATCAAAAGAAATACCTACGGCTTTTCAGGTATTTTATAGCTTTTTATTCTCAAAAAAAAAAAAAAAAACTTCGATAAGGTTTTCTGGCAACATCGCGGCTTTTTCCAGAAACAAAAAGCGGAAGTGGGGGCATTGAATATCAGATCGCTATTATCGGAGAACCACATTGCATGGGTATTCGGAGAATTTAAGAATTATGGTTGTAATTAGGGTATTACTGACAATTAAAGTCTTATACAAAGATATTAACACGAACTTTTTTAACTCCGCTATTTTATTGGTATATTATTTTATGACAGTCTTGTCTGAAATGCGCTGTTCTACGATGTTTCTGTCACTTTTAAATGGTACATGAAATAGCATGGAGCTTAATTATTCAGCAGTATCAACATGCTTTTCCTGAACAGGAACACCAAGCTGAAAGGTATCTTTGGATAATTTAGTACTTACATCAGTTAATGTATTATTACATTGTTTGTTGTAGACTGTGCAATGTGTACAGGTTATCGGTGTGCAAGCAAATCATTGACAAAGTTTATATTGGCTAAATATCTTGTGAAGTAGAACTCAAAAAATAAAAATCTGCAAAAAGGTACTTGAAGTAAATGGCAAAAGCTCTAAAAAAAAAATCAGTTCACCGAGCAGTTATAAATATATTTTATCAGGAACAGTTGCAGATTACACAAATCAATGTCTAGTTCTCATATTTTTGTGATTCTAAACCATGGAGTGCTCACCAGTTATCTGTGAGTGCAAATTTACTTGACAGCTTAAATCAGTTAATGGACAATGATTTTGGTGGCCCCAGCACAAAACGAGAACAGAACATGACCCTGAAGACACCACATTGAATATGGTAGTATTAAGTAGCCTATTTACAAAGCATATTCTTCTATTGTTCCAACACTTACTTAATTTATTCATCAACATTGTCTTGCTTTCAAAGTATTCAGTTGCCATGATGAGAGAGATTGTTCAAGTTTCCGTTCATTTCAGCCAGCTCTTTGTTGGATTCAACTCTCTGGGCAACACTTGTTGTTTAATGACCGACCTCTTGAAAGTAGGTTTTATCATTTATATCTCAAATTAAAGGTAGTAGTAATAACTGCATGTTAACTTTACTCACATGATGGTGCTTTTTGGCAGATGTGTATCTGTTTTGTTTGCCTTTTTAACAAGGTGACCCATAGGCAATCAACGGGAAACCGCAAAAGCTTTCTCCGATCGCCCAAAGGTGATGTGGCGTGGATAACAACATGCACTCTTTCCGTGGGTATTAAATTTTCATGTGTCGAAGATGCTAGTTTTTTTAAAATATATTAATAATATTTTTAATGGGATTAGTTGAAGGCCAGCAGATTTAGACATTAGTTGTGCAGTTTCACGGATACCAGAATCGTGATTCACGGAACTACTCGTCGTCTTTTTCTTTGATGCGCGATCCACAAACAAGAACGTGTAATTCGTAGTCATATAGAAGAGTAAGGAGTCTTTATTTCTTCAGATAATCGTTTAATTTTGGCATCGTCTCATTGTGTCTTTTTTATTTGTTTTTCTAGATTAGTTGCAACTTTGAGGTTTCTATGTCAGAACAAAATATGCTGGCCATATGAGTGAGAAAACTCGGGTCAAAATTGCAGGAAGATGTGACAGCCCTCCAATATCGACATGAACTGAGTTCAGATGTTTTCCTTTACATCGGACAACAAATTTTTCAGGATTGTCAACATCTTCCTCCGTGTCTTCAGAACCACAAAAAGGTAACGCTTGATATGTTAGCTGCTGCTGCTACTTCAAGCTGCAGCCGTGGCCTTTCTTCCTGCAATTTTGACCGAAATCACAGCTTCGTTAGTTGATTTCGACATCAGAAACAGGAAACACGGAAAATTGTTTCTTGCAATGGTATCGTGATTCTAGTCTTTCTATTGTAAATGTTACATTGTTTGTTGCTGTTGACTACTGCGCAAGTTCCACGATGAAGGCGGGACGACCTCAACCAAAGAGAAAAGAGACAACAGTTATGCCCAGCTGTGGAGATAGATGACATGCTGTGCACTGCAAACGTTGTAAACATTCGTCTTCGGGATGACCACCTGACGCCTTCTCGCTGTTTTCATTGAAACAGTTGAGCCAAGTATTAGCTTTTGTCTCAATTGTAAACAAGTAGAATTTTGACTTGTTTGATTTCGACTTCCAACAATAGTTGGTTAAGTGTTGGTGCAACTGCAATTATTATTTTATTTTATTTTTTATATGTACAAGTTATGACCTTCAGCTCCAAGATGAACAACGGGATCGGCTCCACCATCATCTTTGCCATTCGCCTGGTATTTCTTTTGCCGCTTTTACATCAAAGTGGTGTCAGCAAAATGACTGGCGTCCAAGCCAATCCGGATGCGAAGCGGCTCTACGACGACTTATTGAGTCATTACAATCGACTCATTCGGCCCGTGAGCAACAATTCGCAGGTCGTCACAGTCAGACTCGGTCTGCATCTCACGCAGCTCATCGATTTGGTATGCTCTTGACTTTCTCATCCCTCTTTAAAAAGGAAAATTTGCTCTAGTGTCAAGTAGGAGTTTCGATCGTAGCGCAATTTGTTGTAAATCAACACACGCGTTGTCTGTTTCAATACCAGCTGCTGCAATATGATGTTAAAAAAGAACGCAATGACGGAAGAAAAAGAGAAAATCTCGAAGGGTTGCCTCCGGATGGGGAAAAACAAGATTGCTCTTTCCCATAGGGATGCTATAAGCCCAAATATATTGTCAACAAATCGACGATTGGTGCTGCAAAGAAGTGCGTAGTCCTTCTAACCCCCTCAAGTTGTAGGCAAAAGCTTTGTTGTTGACAAAATCGATCGAAGAGGAAAAGAAAAAATAAGCCCTTGCATATAGATGTATAACTAGAAAGTAAAACGGTTCTTTATAAATTATTTCTCCTGTCAGACCTGTAATACGTTTTCTTTTCTTTTTTTTTCTTCTATTTTCGGCATCTACTCGTATGTGCAGGATTTAAAGAACCAAATTCTTACCACCAACGTCTGGGTCGAACATGTGAGTACTCCGTCAGCTGTTTCCTAATTGCTTTTGGTCTTTGTAATAGATTACAAGGCCTTTAGCATGCCGGCCTCTTTTTTGCGTTTATATATTTAATCTTTTGGATGGTCGAAAAGCTTAAACACTGTTCGAGTGTTAATGGGGAAATTTAATATTTTTTTTTTTAATATGTATGTTCGTTTTCTAAAGGAATGGATAGACGCAAAGTTGACTTGGGACCCGGAAGAGTACGGAGGCGTTCGTGAGCTTATGGTTCCGTCAGAGCACATCTGGTTGCCGGATATCGTTCTTTATAACAAGTACGTGATAAGCCCAAATAAAGGGCAATATAGAGTTAATTTGATTACAACGCAACGAGTAATCCATTAAGAGTCAGAATTACTAGTACATTCCTAGTTATGTAGGTCCATTAATGTTTTATCGACTGCCGGAATAGAAGAAAATATATTTTTTTTCTTTCTTGCATTTTGACAGCGCTGACGGTGAGTATGCGGTAACAACCATGACGAAAGCTATTCTGCACAGCGACGGCCACGTCAAATGGTAAGTGCTCATGTTCGTGTCAAATGCGCTGACTCGGAGCTCATTAAATTCTGCCCGCCACCCCCGACCAGCACCCAGTTTTATTTGTTTTCCTAATGCCACAAATGGAATCTATTGATCTGGTGATGTTTCATGTCCTCTAGGAATCCCCCAGCAATATTCAAGTCTTACTGCGAGATTGACGTCCGCTACTTCCCTTTCGATACGCAGACATGCTTCATGAAATTCGGTTCGTGGACCTACAGTGGTCTTCAAGTAAGTCGATTGATCTTTTCATTGTGTTGCTGTTGTCATTATGGGTCATTCAGTCGCACGCTTAACGTGTCTATGCAAATTTTATTTTATTTAGTGATGCACTGTGTGTCTATCGTCTACATTTAAAAAGAATTTCAATCAGCGTTGCTGCTGTGTAATGAGGAGAAATTACCCGGACAGTTGAAGAGCTATAAAAGAAAGCGAGCTGGAAATAATGATTACATGGGATCCTCCACAGCTAGGGATACCGACGAGTGTCGTTCTTGGAATAACTTATAAGCCTGATTATTTTCAACTCACTTGGGACTCCTGTGCCCGGAAAGTTCATTTCTCCGTTTGTTTTCCTACGTTTTTGCTTTGATGCCTTTGCGCGTGGTGAAGGGTCTTGGCCAAATGTTGACATTTCTTAGTATTTAACGTAAGCATGCAACCAGCGAAAGTAAATTTTAATACGCAGTCCCTTTTCGTTTGATACTATGTTCCGACTTTGTAGCATTCCATATCAAACTAAAAATGGAGAGTCCACGAGGAAACGGATATCTATGTCAGTGACGAAAATCATAGACCTAAGTTCATTGTTTTCGAAAGAAAATTATGAAAAGTTTTGGCTTTATGAGAATCGCCTATTGGTTTTTGCACCCGCAAACCGCTCAAGAGTCTGTCTGCGTCCATGTGTGCGTATAAGCTCTTGTATAAGCTTAGACTAATTCACGGACGATTGCGGATGCAAATCGAAGCGTCGAGTGGGACCACTAGTTCATAATGAGGAAACTATAAATTCTTTACGCTCTAATGAATGGCACAACAGTCGTCTTTTGAAAAACCCTGCAACTGTATATATTGATTGTTTTGCAGATGGATCTCAAGCATCTCCACTCTCCCGACGAAAATTTAGTCGAAATCGGCATGAACTTGAAGGATTACTATCCCAGTGGCGAGTGGGACATTCTTGACGTTCCGGCTGAACGTCACGCCAAAAAGTACGACTGTTGTCCCGAGTTTTTTGCCGGTAATAATTTAATTTCTCGTCTAAAAACGAGATTTAGTGATAAAAAGTTTGCATTTAATTTTTTCTGGTATATGTGACCTAGACATCTTTTTCAACATCACGTTGAGGAGGAAGACGCTGTTTTATACCGTCAACTTGATCATCCCGTGCGTCGGCATCTCGTGCCTCTCGGTGCTCGTTTTCTACCTGCCGGCCGACTCTGGCGAGAAAGTGGCCCTCTGTATCACCACTTTACTGTCGCAAACCATGTTTTTCCTTCTCATGTCGGAAATCATCCCATCAACGTCACTCGCCATGCCCCTACTCGGCAAATATCTTCTTTTCACCATGTGTTTGGTCGGACTGTCGGTTCTCATCACGATCGTCATCTTGAACGTGCGCTACCGTAAACCGTCGACTCACAAGATTTCGCCGTGGGTTAGACGTTTTTTTATCCAAAAACTGCCCAAAATGCTTTTGATGCGCATACCAAAACAGACGGAAGATTCAGCCTCGTCTCCAAATACGCCGACCGTCGAGGTAAATTCTCATGGGTGTTATCATTTTTAATAGCTTGGAAGCCCTTGTAATTTACGACAATTTGTGAGCTAATTCTGTGAATTAAAATACGGTTTGAAATACAGGCAGCAGCAGGAATTTCATCAAGTTTAATGTTGCAAGACAACAATGCGGGTCGTCCACCAACTGCACCAGTCCGAATGACGTCATCGTCGCCAGCCATTCGACGCTGGTCGCGATCTGCATCTCCATTTCATTTCGGTTCGCAGTTGCTCTGCGAAATTATCAACTACAATTCGGTTCAACAGCAGCAGCAAGATCGTTATTACCAACAGCAGCAGCAGCAACAACAACAACAATATCCGCTATGCGCATCTCGACTTCCTCCTCCGCCACAGACGCCATCATCTCCCATTTCCATCATAACGACCATGCCTTTATATCCACCGCCTCCGCCACCCCTTTCATTCCTACCGACGCAACTTCCACCCCCTCCTCCTCCTTCACTGACGTATCCACATATTACCTCACGGCGTTCCAGTACCAGCGATGAGGATGATAGCAGTCTACGGTCCTGCTGCCAGGCTACTGCTCCTACCAGCAGTGGAGCGTTCGCCATGGCAACGAGCCGTGATTGCGCTGCACGCACCGTGATGACTTGCCCCCATGATGATGATGGTAGTGGCCGTAACAGCTTACAAATGAGACGACGTCGTCAAGAATTTCATCGACCTACTCAGCGCATTCCCAAACGTTTTCCGCTGGAATTGCAAAAAGCCATCCGAGATGTCCAGTTTATACAGAATCATATGAAACGCGAGGACGAATACGATGAGGTAATTTTTTATTTTAGTCATTGTTGCGCGCCATCGCTTTATTTAATTATAGCATTTACTTGCCTCATCTGTTTATGCGTAGTGTCCCTTCTTGAAAATGAGGGATGGATTTCGGGCTACGGTTAAGTCGATTGGATTTATTTCATTTGTTATGCGGCGAGCCACTCTGAATGTGTAAATATGCCGCTATTTGAATATTGCATCGATCGACTGCGACCGTGAGGGGGGGGGGGGTAGGTGGTAAAATGGTTTAAGCCCCCTCTTGAGTTCGAATAGGATGGAAAAAAACGCGCTATAGGCAATAACACACAAATCTTAAAAGAAAAGAAAACCTCTAGAGCAGTTTAACGAGTAGTAAGCACGACCCTCTGTGGATCTCGTAAGTGTATGAAAAGGAAGGAATGCAATATAGTGAAAAGATAAATGGGCAAAACAGCGGGACATGTTTCGACTATTTAGTCTATTGCTTATATCCTGAACGCAAAGAAGAAGAATAGGCCTTTTTTTTTTTATAACAAAAGGAAGAAAAAAAAAAGGGCGTAATCAAAAGATAGAAACTATAGGCCATATAATATTGCACAGCTTTCCAGACCCTTTTTTATTTCCAAGAGTGTCTCGCTAGGATTTATAAAAGGCATTGAATCCTTTTGTATAAATAGGTTTCATCTCAATACCATTGTCGACAATATCCCCAGCAGCCCAATTCTATAGGCTGCTAGAATATAGCATCGAATGTGACCCTGGAACAATTGCGGAAGGGCGGTTTTGTGCCACGGCGGTCATCATCAGTTACAAGCAGAGTGGACTGCATTCTGGCCCCATAGGCTCTTACATCAGGCTAGTAGAACGCGGATATTTTCTGGGTTGCTCTCAACGCCCACAGCTGCTGCACTTGTGAGAGAGATAACTGGTAAGTGTATTTACGGGAAGGAAATTAAGACGTCTTCGGACGTGGCGCAACGCAGCAGAAGCATGGTTACTTCAAGATACCGTCTGCCTTCCAGGCTGTTAGTCAATTTCGTCGTCTGGCACGCGTCCTCTAGCCTACGCGTTTATACTAATAGCATTATGGGGAGGAGTAGTTAAATCTTATTCTGTAGCTAACATCGTGTCTTTTGTTATGTTGCTGTCTTTTCTCGAGTGTTTTCTTATTTTTCGTCTTTCCTCTACCCCGAGCTATCACTCCGTCTCAGTCCATTGCCCTATACTCTGCCTGCACACACTACAGTCACTATGTCGTCTGTTCTCAGTCGGGTCTCTTTTGGGGGGAGGGCCTATTTGGTAGTGGCCTATTGCCGCCGCTTTTGGGTGAGATTTTTTCCCGTTGGTTCAGCGTCCCACGCTTCTTTTGCTTTACGTGCACCGCGCAGAGAAGCAGTGTGTTGGTGTAAGATGTGTAGAGGAAATCCCTTCCGCGATCAATACATCCAGCCGGTGATAGGGCAACACTTTCCTCAGCGGCAGCTATGCCTTGAGAAATATTTCACTTCACCAAGCAGCAGCAGCCGCCGCCGCTGCGGCCGCTCACTCTTTTCGTGATCGATATGCTAACAAGAGAAAATATGAGTTTCCATTCGTGAAGGCAACCATGTCAGACGACGACAACTAAAATATCTAGAATTTCGTTTGGTTTTTGCAGAACAAAAGACTGGAAACCAATGGGAAACTGAAAAGTTTGAATGATGTATGTGATTCAGGTCTTTTTCAGCTCCTTTTCCCATCTCCTATAAGCATAACCCATTATAGAATGTTGACAGGGACCTGTCCATTAAAAACAGATTTACTGAACATGTTGGTAACAATCTTTGATATTTTTATGAGCGTTATCTAACTTGCTTTTTATCTTGTGCTTTTGTTGCAGGAGGATAACGATTGGGGTTTCATCGCCATGGTCTTGGATCGCTTCTTCTTATGGGTCTTCACCGTGGCGTCATTGTGCGGAACCATTTCCATCCTGTTTACGGCGCCGGCTCTCTACGACAATTCCAGTCCCATCAATCTCAAATACCTTGACCGATTGGGCTTTTACTGAACGTTCAATCCCTCGACCTGTCAGTCTTAATCAACAGAGCTAGAGGCCGATTCTATACAATCATTACCGGAGCTACTGTAACAAGAATAGCAACATCTTGCTCTTGTTTTCTCAACGTATTTCATGTATTAATGTTGACAAGAGACATGTATCATTAGCGTGTGCTATAGACATGTGGGTCCTATATCTCCCAGACGCCTGCATTATTTGTCGTACTATATTTCTGAACATGCTATCAGACTTTAACATACATTCTTTACATAAAATTAGGCATGAAAACTTATGTGCAGCGGAGGTTATTCAATGTCTCAGATTTGGGTTTCTTGGTAGGCGTTTTTCACCCGCCAGTCCAAAATGCTTAACGTCATGATCTTAAATGTTAATTTCTCTAAATAATCGCGATACATCACTTATTTAACCTACGTTTTTTTGTTGCCCATCAGCTGCAACCATGAGAATGGATCATTGTTTCCCTTTGAATGTGTGTAACAAATGTTAAGGCTGTGAGTCATCGTCGACACAACGAAAACACAATAAATTAACCTTGGGCTATACGCTATTTTCTATGAATGGACCTATGCCCGTTCAAAAGTGTTTGTCTTCAAGGGAAAAAGGTGTTTATGAGAAAAGATACTTCGTAAAACAATAACTTAGCCTACATGACCGAGTAATTTTTTTCACGCATTGAACGAACCATTACCCTTCTGAATCGAAATCATGTGTATTCATTGCTATATTAAAGATATTTTTAAAATGCAAAATTGATTGAAAAGTCGGGCTTAGTTTGTCCGGCTTATTTTCAATTATGGCTAAAAATTAAATTTGGCTTAAAAAACATGATTTCGATTTAGAACTGAATGGCAATTACGAAAATCAAGTTTATTTTTAAATAGGACTTAAATGACCATAATTGAGCGCTGATTATGGCAATCCGTTTTACCCAAAATAAAAAATATTGGCCTTTTTTTTCTGTTTTACTTCTATCACCATCTACCGTTGGCGTTTCTAGTTAATTTCTCTACATACACTGACCGAAAAAATAAGCCCAACTTTTCGCGGTTGGAAAATTCCTGTTTTTAAAACTAAGTTAATTATGTTTGAAATGCACGGAATATTTAACGCAATGCTAGCGCGCCAGTACGCTACAGCGTTAGCGCGATACAGCAGAAAGTCGGGCTTAGATTGTCGGGCTTAACATTTTTTCCTATTAAAAAATAGTATTATTAAATCTAGATAACTATATATGTATCTGATTCAAAATTTAACAAGAAAAACGAAAATGAAATTTGTTTTTAAGTAGAGTTTATGGTTTTTGAATATTCAAAGAAGCTTGATGCGTCACGCTAGCGCTGTAGCGTACTGGCACGCTAGTAATGGTTTCGATTCGCGCACGCACTAATTTTATATTTTATATTATTCCAAAACTAAGCATACATACTATACATACTAAGCTGGCATGTATTTAAAGCGGAATCTAAAATTTTACGAAAATTGAAAAAGTGAGAAGGCTATTGCCTTCTCACTTTTCCAATTTTCTTTACATCCTAGATTTCATTAAAAATACATTATTCCGATTCGAAATTGATCGCTGATCACGAAAATGGGATACGTTTTTATATCAGGCTTCTACTTTTTGAATTAACCGTAAAAAACAGAAAGTCGGGCTTATTTAGTCGGGCTTAAAATTTTTTTCGGTCAGTGTATGTAGAAAATTAACTAGAAACGTGACCGCTAGATGACGATAGCTGTAAAAAAGAAAAAAAGGCCAGTATTTTTTATTTTTATTTTGGGTAAAACGGATTGCCATAGCTGATTTCGGTTCCGTGATTGGTTTTCTCGGGAAACCTGTCGTTTATGGCAATCCGTTTTACACAAAAAAAAAAAAAAAAAAAATTCGCCAAAAAAAAAAAAAAAAAATCACACTTTTTTCTTTTTTTCCGACACGTAGTCATCTACCGCTCAGACTCGTTATTACTGGCGTAGGCAATTTCAGTCCATTGGATGCCATTCGCAGTTAGTTCAGTAGCGTGGATGGAGAATAACGCGTGGCTGGAGGAACAATTGAAAAATGGATAAGAAAATACAACAAAAGGATGGTAAGTATAAACATTATTATATTGGTTTTCAATTATTAATTATTGTTTATTAGATCAAATTATGAAGCTGCAGGCCCAATTATTGGAACAACACAAAATATTAGATAACAGCAAAGCTAAGGATGGTAAGGCCTAATACGTAATAATTCTGTTTATTTACTTTTATTCATTTGTGTTTTTTAGCGCAAATTTTGAGTCTACATGCTCAGCTAGGGGTAAAGAACAAGTTGGAATGGAACAGTTTCCAAACAGTGAAGGAGGTTTTTCCAAACTCATCCCTAACTGAACATGAGGATGAATTGGCATTAGGCGAACACAGTCAGGTACCTAAACTTTTCAAATAAGAATTCAAAATAAGTATAGAATTTTCACAAACAATTATTTATTGTTTAGTTATTCAGTCTACTACCTGACAGTGTGTTAAAGTTAAATTCTGTTAGTGCTGCACTAAAAGAATTGTTAGTAATAAGTCCATGCAGCGAAGGAAGTTAACAATTGTGGGACCATATTTGGGCTGAAAATGGGTGTGGTACGGAAACCCAGAAATAGCACGAGTTCAACATAAAACATGAATTAGGTACTTTTCGGTTTTTTGTCTATCGAAAAAGTATTTTTAATGCTATTTTGCATTCACAGAATTTTAGTGGGGGATCAAGTCAAGTCTGGAAGTGTTACAGGATGGAAAAGTGAGACTACAGTTGAAAAACACTGAAAGTGCATTACCATTAAGGTATGAGGTAAAGTAATAGAGTATGCAAATTGTCTAATGAGAAGTACCATCTTGTGTGAATGAATCCTGTGTAACAGCAATCCTTTATAGTTCTGTCACAGCCTGAAGCCTCAAATAATTCTGCTTCTCTTGCTAAAGAACAACTTGTCCTTTACGTTCAGAGTGTTGGTGAAGCTGGGTACTTAAATCGACCTAAAGATGTTTCATTTCGTAGGCATTGCAGCGATGAACATCATACATGGACTTTTTAGGTATGAAAGGAATTTTCTTGAAAATTTTTTGAATTTATGACAAAGCATTTCTCCTGCTTTTTGCCAACCATGTCTAATCTAAAAAAAAAAAAATTATCCAATAGGAAAGGATTTTCAGCATACTGGGAACACAACTATCAACAATGCAACATTCTAGGGGTGCTATTTTATCATTCAAGAGCCTTATACAATGATTTTCATCTGCAATTTGTATGGCCTTTCCCAAGCTTCTGCCAGAAGTTGAATCTATAAGTCATGTAAGTCACATGAGCAACAATTGAGATGCTTAATGGTGTTGTTTTTCTTTTCTCAGCATAGGTTAAAAGTAACATTGGATCTGAAAAGATTGTTGGCTGGGGCAAGACACTGAATAAATTGTAATGATTGAATGGGTGACATGACATTTCTATACTTAATTTGGATTCCCGAGACGGTATTTTATATTTAAAAAATTGAAGTGCATATCTGGGCTCCCTTCTTTTCTGAAGCCCCGTTTCCCCTTGACTCATAATAAGCCCGTAGGGGGTCATGCCCCTACTGTACGGTATATATAAAAACAACATATACCGAGGTTTGGAGGGCTCTGGCCGGAAAGGGGACGTGGAGGTCCGCTTAGTCCGATGATGTGTTCACGGAGGGCTCTGTGGCTACCCACAAATCCGAACTAAAGGTTAATCGCTCCTGTAAAAATGTTCCAAATCTTCAGCTCTTCTTCCGGCTTCTCTTAGCCAATCACCGGGTAATCTCCCCGGTGGGTCAACAAGGCAGTGTCTCCCCCTGCCTGGGTTGACGGCAACTTTTGAAAGGGCTATTGTGCCTTTTTAAAGTTGCAAAAATAATTGTAATGTGCAGAGAATTGTCAATAAATTTTTTTTTATAAAATTTTTTTGCAAAATTTGTTGCCTTCATTGTCTGTGTTCACACATTACATTTATCAACTTTTTTTTTTCAGCTTGCGCAATTCAATTTTATTGTTTTTCCCACCGTTGTATCGCTTATCTGTAAGTATTCAATTATTATTTATTACACTTTTTGAATTCATGAACTTAGACAAGGAACGTGTATTACCTTGATATTTTCTGAAGTAATTTTGTATATTGTTTTACTGACATGGGAATCGATCCTCAGACATTCAGCGTGCAACGCCGATGCTCTAACATTGAGCCACGAGATATATCTAAATTTTTTATTATCGCATATCAAATGTTATCGTCTAGGATGTTTATGCAGTCTTTCACAAGTATATGTTTATCTTTGTAGTGAATTTACAATGTCCATAGCTCTGTGGTAGAGCATTCAGCTGCGATAACTGTTACACTGGGTTCAAACCTTACTAGATGTATAAAAATCTACATCTAAATGGAGAATATAATATTGCAGTATTGCATTTCAGTTTTATTCAAAGTGTAAATGCAAGTCCGCAAGTGACTAGAAAAAAGCCAACTTGACATCATATGATTCATGGCTCATTGGTAAAGCATCGGCGCGGAATGCCGAACATCTAGGGTTCGATCCCTGGATAATAATTGAATGCTTACAGATAAACTATGCTTACAGGAAACAATGCTTACCATTAAACGTGGCATAAACAATAAACGAGAATTGAGAAAGCTAAATAAAATGTGTGAACACAGACAATGAAGGCAACAAATTTTGCAAAAAAATTAAAAAAAAAAAAATTTATTGACAATTCTCTGCACATTACAATTATTTTTGCAACTTTAAAAAGGCACAATAGCCCTTTCAAAAGTTGCCGTCAACCCAGGCAGGGGGAGACACTGCCTTGTTGACCCACCGGGGAGATTACCCGGTGATTGGCTAAGAGAAGCCGGAAGAAGAGCTGAAGATTTGGAACATTTTTACAGGAGCGATTAACCTTTAGTTCGGATTTGTGGGTAGCCACAGAGCCCTCCGTGAACACATCATCGGACTAAACGGCACCCCACGTCCCCTTTCCGGCCAGAGCCCTCCAAACCTCGGTATATGTTGTTTTTATATATACCGTACAGTAGGGGCATGACCCCCTACGGGCTTATTACGAGTCAAGGGGAAACGGGGCTTCAGAAAAGAAGGGAGCCCAGATATGCACTTCAATTTTTTTAATATCAAATACCGTCTGGGGAATCCGAATTAAGTACAGAAATGTCATGTCATCCATCCAATCAATACAATTTATTCAGTGTCTTGCCCCAACCAAGAATTTTTTCAGATCCAATGTTACTATTAACCTATATTGAGAAAAGAAAAACAACACCGTTAAACATATCAACTGTTGATCATGTAACTTACATGACTCATAGATTCAACTTCTGGTGGAAGCTTGGGGAAGGACATACAAATTGCAGATTAACATCATTGTATAAGGGTCTTGAATGATAAACTAGCACCTGTACAATGTTGCATTGTTGATAGTTGTGTTCCCAGTACATGAAAATCCTTTCCTATTGGATAAATTTTTTTTTGGTAGATTAGACCTGGTTGGCAAAAAGGAGGAGAAATTCTTCGTCATAAATTCAAAATTATTTGAAGAAAAATCCTTTCATACCTAAAGAGTCCATGTATGATGTTCATCTCTGCAATGGCAGCAAAATTAAAACATCTTTAGGGCCATTTAAGTACCCAGTTTCCCCAACACTCTGAACGTAAAGGACAAGTTGTTCTTTAGACAGAGAAGCAGAATTATTTGAGGTTTCTAGCTGTGACAGAACTATAAAGGATTGCTGTTGTACTGGATTTATTAACACAAGATGGTACTTCTCTGGATTATTTCATGTTTGGCTGAAACTAGGATTAATCTTTTGAATTGTTAATAAAATAAACACATTAGACAATGTGCATACTCTATTACTTTACCTCATACCTTAATGGTAATGCACTCTCAGTGTTTTTTCATCTGTAGGCTGACTCTTCCATCCTGTAACACTTCCAGACTTGATTTGATCCCCCATTAAATTCTGTGAATGCAAAATAATAGCATTAAAAATACTTTTTCAATAGACATAAAACCGAAAAGTACCTAATCCATGTTTCATGTTGAACTTGTGCCATATCTTGGTTTCCGTACCACACCCATTTTCGGCCCAAATACGGTCCCACAATTGTTCACTTCCTTCACTGCATGGGCTTATTACTAACGATTCTTTTTGTGCAGCACTAACAGAATTTAAATTTAACACACTGTCAGGTGGTAGACTCAATAACTAAACAATAAATAATTGTTTGTTAAAATTCTATACTTATTTTGAATTCTTATTTGAAAAGTTTAGGTACCTGACTGTGTTCGCCTAATGCCAATTCATCCTCATGTTCAGTTAGGTTTGAGTTTGGAAAAACCTCCTTCACTGTTTGGAAACTGTTCCGTTCCAAATTGTTCTTTTCCCCTAGCTGAGCTTGTAGACTCAAACTTTGAGCTACAAAACACAAATGAATAAAAGCAAATAAATAGAATCATTATGTATTAGGCCTTACCATCCTTAGCTTTGCTGTTATCTAATATTTTGTGCTGTTGCAATAATTGAGCCTGCAGGTCCATAATTTGATCTAATAAACAATAATTAATAATTCAAAACAAATATAATAATGTTTATACTTACCATCCTTTTGTTGTATTATCTTATCCATTTTTCAATTGTTCCTCCAGCCACGCGTTATTCTCCATCCACGCTACTGAACTAAATGCGAATGGCATCCAATGGACTGAAATTGCCTACGCCAGTAATAATGAGTCTGAGCGGTAGATGGCTACGTGTCGGAAAAAAAGAAAAAAGTGCGATTTTTTTTTTTTCCGCCATTTTTTTTTTTTTTTTTTATTGTAAAACGGATTGCCATAAAAACGGATTGCCATAGTCGCACTTCGCACATGTTTTTCTCTAAACAATGGGATAAGTAGCGGTGGAATCGAAGGGGCTGTTGCATTTTGGTACCACTCCGCTCTTGTAGCGTACTTCACGCAGGAAGGTGTTATTGAACCCAAGTATACTTAGCCAAAGGGCTAACCATGTTTACAATTTTTTATTAGTTAACAATCCTTTGCCATGCAAGCATGTGCTAAGATCTGTTCACACTGCATGTGCTTGTGTGTGTGAAAATTATAGGTTTTACCAATCAGCTCATACAAATTCTTTGAATAATTTACAGAGACATAGAAAATGGTACGCATAAAACATAAACACAATTCAACCCTTCTGAATGCAGGTTCATTTTCTCTTCCCAATTGTACGAACAAGAACTCAACCCTAGTTACAGCCAGCTATACCAAAATTAAAGGTAAAGTCTTACTATATTATCTTACTAGTGGTCATAACTAAATCCAATTTTATTGTAGCATTTCCTAAGCCAGAGGATATCACAGAAACTAAAAGTAGTGGAAAAATTGTTGAATATGAATCCTGTTGTATAGATGGTTTCGTTATTTATTCATTCGCAACTGCCGAAGAACAACATGAGTTCTCTCCTTCAACTGCGTTAAAAGTGTTTCCTTCACCCATTATACCTAAAGCACTAAAAAAAACAAAGATCCTGGAAGGTATTTCTAATTATACTAGTTTATTGTTCATAGTTTAGTAAGAATGATTAATACTGGTGATTTTTCACATTGTCTACTTCTTAAAAGAAATAACACATAGTGTTGAAAAAAATGAAAATGTTACCTGTACTCGCCAGAAAAATACTTGCACGTCGTGTGGCAAAGTAGTTTCTTTAAAGCAAGTTATGTAAACTGTAAGACACTCTTTATTATCAGTGTTTCATTCCTTTAGGAATTCGTGTTTCTGTCGTCTTTGGAATTCCATCTTCGAAGTACAATACCAAAAGACTCAGTAATTTTCGAGTGTGAGTTTTGCCCACATGTAAGTCAAATTTCCTGTCCCCAACTACACATTTTCTGTAATTTGTTAATGTTACTGTATTAATAGCTTTCTTACGGAAGCGACACGATGCGTATGCATGTACGGCATTTGCATGGAAAAAGGCTTTATGACCAGTTCAGCAGCGACGAACTGAGAGAATTGTTTGACGAACAAATTCCACCCTGTAATCGGGATTGCAGTAATGCATCAAATATTTGAAAAGAATCAGCGAATCATTTTTTTTTATACCAAACTTTTTGTTTTAAAGAAATGGCAATTATTGGTTGCTAATTCCATTAATTAACATTACGTTATTTGTCATACCAATTGTATATAATGCTGATAATGCCTCTATTCAGTTTTACACAGATGCGATAATAAACTTATTTCAATTCTCCATCCTTTTCTAGTTAATACAAGGTTTTCGTTCTTTTTCTGTGTTTAGTTGTTTGATTTTTTTATATTTGTTTCCCCATGGCCCTAGTTCCGTCTAGTTTGGCGGAAGGAAGGACAGGATCCTTCCTAATTTAATCTTTAAAATGTAGTGAACACGAGAACTTATTTGTTAACATTAATTTACCATTCGTGAAAAGTCCTTATTTAGATGGGCGAAACTATTTTTAGACACTTAAATGTCTCACATTCTTTTTAATCGATTATCCTACTTTCTCGCCAACGTCAAGAAAAGCGCCAAACAATATGATTACCTCGAGACAAAATCAATTTTTTTCCCCACCATTAGTTTGACTGATTTACTACCGAGACCATGTATCCAGCGTATTCTGACTTAAAATGTGTTCAATTTTATACGTAAACAATGCTTACACAATGATACACGGCCAAATTGTATTCTTAAACTATGTACCTTTTCGTTGATACGAGGGGTTGCTGCTTAGAGATCTTCGTTTGAATCGGCATTTCAGCTGCTTTTACGGAATAAGCGAGCTCGTACAATAATAAAAGGTTGTGAAATTACGATTCCGCATTCCTCTGCAAACGTGAATCCAACCATGGAAATGCATACTTACCATAACTACTCCACATAAACAAATAATAATTTGTCTGTTATTTCAGCTTTTTTAAGCTGTAAAAATGCATTTGTGGACTAATCAAAGAACTATGCAAACCAGTAAATAAATACATGTAATCCCAACTCGCTATTAGTCAATGAAAAAGACAAAAATTAAACTTACTTCTCCCCGTACTAGATTTACCATACAAATAATGTAAAAGGCCAAGTATGATACCGAACACTGAGTCATCCCAAAAACCTACAAGCCAGAACAAGATTAAGAAAAAGTGGACATTTTTCAATATGCTGTTGCTTAAAACCAATTAAACAAAAACAGCACACCCAAAAAAATTAATACAAAAAGAAAAGATTTACAATTATTTTTTAATTTTTGATGTGGAAATTGCAACTGCTGCAATTCCAATGCATTGCACTACAATGCTTAGTGGTGCAGTAATGCAATTAGTTTTGTTACCTCAAAATTGGAAACATCCCACACTCAGACGATATACAGGAAACAATAGCAAAAGATGGTTATTCTCTGGCATGTATCAGGTTGGTTGCGAGGGCCTACCTGAAAAGCAAGTGAAAAGACTTTGCAGACGGCTACCTATCTCTACTCTTTCTCAAATTTGTCACATAAGCACAAACTTTGTAACCCAAATATATCCCCAAAGAAAAGAATGAAATAAATGTGAAATACAACCTGATGTGGGAGTATCAAATACCAATTGTTGAAGCATTCAACTGGTTTCTGGAAACTAAATGCAAAACTCAAACTCCACACAAAAGTCTCTACGTTGTCACCAGTGACCAAGTGATAACTATTGGTTCTTCCTGTTTTCATACAAATGTTGCCCTGTGGTAAAGAAAGAATAAAACTTAATTATGTGAAATTAAGATCCAGTGAATGATAATAAACAACCAAGCTTACCAATATGCAAAAAAAGAAACAATGGAGCAAAAAAAAAAAAATCGAAAACTTTCAACTGCAGATAATTTTTCAAACAATTTAAATATTTCTACAAGAAATCAGCAATAAAAACCTAAAACCTTTTGGGCAACTTTGTTAACCCTGCAATGTAGCAACCAACAGAAAGAATTTTAATGAAAGGAATAAAAAAAACATTGCTTTCGTTACCGCCTGTTTCAGGGACCTATTTCAATGATGATTAATTTTTCTCTTTATCTACTTCGTATCTCATCGTCTATCCAAAGGCTTTGATAAGTACGACAGACACAACAAGAAAGTGAATTTGCTATTGTGGGTGTTCTTTACGGAAGGGTATCAAATATTGCAAGCTGAAACAAAAAAAATAAAAGAAGTAATACATGTAGCTATGGTTCCGTGATGTCCAAACATAAATTTCACCCAACTGAGTAACATTTCCAAAATCCAACTAAAAGCAGCCAACACGGCAAATCAAATATTAAACAAAGAAAAAGAACTCACCTGGAAAAGAAGAAATGTGTGGTCCACATGATGGAACTTCAAAATCTGCACCGCCATTTTGAATGACAAAATTGCTGACCCAACCCCTCTTTTCACTCAGCGATGTTGCCAATTAGCTTTACTTTCAAACAAGATAAAAAAACAAAAAAGAAAGGAAACAGAAAAAAAAAAAAATCAATTAAAATGAAATTTTTGGCGTTTCCCTTACGGAGAAGTCAAAAGTTTGAACGCCAACAACAAAAATGGCTGTCAGCTGTTTGACATTGTTATAGATAACAATGTATCAACCGCCAAATAAATTTAACCGCCCTAGCAATGATTTGAAATGGAATACACAAAGTTGGAAAAAACAAAAATATGTAGTACACAAAATCACTGACAAACAGGCGTCCAGGGCCTGTGAAATATATTAAAGAGTAGCCAAGTATTTGCAAATGAAACACCCTGCTTTGGCGGCAGCCATCATGGCTTATTTCGTCTCGCACTTCATTGGCTGAATCTTTCCCTACCTATTGCTCAGAGTTTGGGTAACAAAACAAAACAAATGACGTACGAAACAATTCAACATTTTCAACCATTTAAAAGGTTCAACATTTTCAACCATTTTCAACCTTTGTTTCTGCAGCGTGTCAAATATGTCACCTCTTCAAGCAAACGAAAAGAACTCGTTACAGTTTCATGTCAACAGGTATTCACGGGTGACCCTACGGAAGTTACAAATAACGAGGTTCGTTAATGCGAAGTCGTCACGGGGTAACCAGAATTTCTCCCGGAATTTTCCATGGGATTCCCGGGAAAGGCTCCGAATGGTAATGCCCAAATGATGAAGAGCTTTTGCCAAGTAAAACAAATTATTTTGCACAGGCAGCCACAAATATATTTCTGTGCACTGCTGTGTAAAGAAGGAATAATCAAAAACGAATTCAAACATCTCACTGAGAACAATAACGAAAGTTTTGTCTGGTCTTTGCCACAACCAGTGCCTGCTACCAAGTGGAATTTACCTGCATTATTTTGTATACCTCACCTGCTAATTTAAAACACACCGAGTTAATGGATTTGTACGGAAGGTGCTGTCTCATTCAGGCAATGAGACTGAAGCCAGCACAAAAGAGACAAAGAAAGCCCGTTAAAAGCTAAAGCGATTGACGAGGCCACCACAAATACGTCGGTGTTCGGCTCTAGACTTGTAAAGGGAAAGTGTCCAGCAACCAAACACGTCAGAGGAAAGCGTAAACCTGTAGACGAGGTCAACTATGAACACACATGGCGCGAATTCAAAGTTCACTTTAGCTGGAATTTCTAAATCAGAAAATCAAGCATTAGTTATCAGTGTGTGGCATTGAAATTTTAAGGCGTCAACACTGAACTAATTCCAATTTCAAGGTAAGCAAAACAAAATCACAATATAACGGTCTCGATTTGCAGACGACATGGCTACTATATACTGCAGTGACACGAACAGGAAACCAAACGCAAATGAACCAGACACTATTCAGAACAGTGTCTATCTGTGTTTGCTAATAGTCAACCGTAAAATAAAAGTTTTTACAATAAAATAATGACTTTTGAGATATTCCGTTTACAATTTACGTCAATCTTTTGTTAAAAAAAAACGGAATTCATTAGAGATGTAAACATAAACTTACCAACAATCTTACTTCAAGTGGCATGGGAAAACCCTTGTTGAAATGCAATTGTGATGGTCAAAGCGCAGATAGATCTAACGTAGGTAACGGGAAAGTAAGCATGAGGCTTGAACTCAACACAGTTGCATATACGACTATACTAGAGAGATTAAAAACGAAACGTATGCATAAAAAGGCAAAATCCTCAAAAATCACGTGATGTTACATTCTCAGATTGGAGAGAGGGGAATTCCAAAGTGAAACTATATTCTTGCGGCAGGCAAACATTAGATGGCCTAAAACACGTTAGTGCAGGTTACCAACACAGCCAGAAGCACTGATTTACGTACTGTATAAGGTTAAGCCAAACAAAGTTAAAAACTTGAAGCTCCGCCTTGCCTCCTGGAGGGTACTTCTCGGTATTTTACTTATTCTTTTTTAAACCAGAGGATATTCTTCAGGTTAAATAGTAGCTAATGGAAGCTGGTCGATGCAACGGTAGTGCGAATAAAACCTTACCTAACACCTTCTTTAAAACCGGGTAGCCGGCCAATATTGGTGCTAAAAGGCTTGGAAGCGGTCGTGGCCTTTGCTGGCTGCAGAAGAGACTTCAAGTACAATCCATCAGGTAAGTCAATTACGCAGTTTCAATTCTAGAGTATAAATATGTAAATTACAAAAAGATTTTGAGACAAAAAAAACTTTAATTTGAAACAAAACAAAAAAAAAGTATCAAATGAAAAAAGAAAACGCGGTTTGTATGGTGTAACGCAGGTGCACAAACAAATGGTATACAATTGGATAGCCTGGCAGATGATCAGACCAGTTTCAACCAGTTTCCTATTGCACAAATCGAGGTCGCCATGAATAATGCATCAATCCTAGAACTCATACCATGTAGAATAATTTCTTAAAGCTAATACGGTGGGGAACTTTTCAAACGGAATTCGCGTTCTTATTAAATACAGTGGGGTGGGATTAGTAAACAGCACGCATGCACGAGGTTGTTCCAGGACGCAACGCTGATCATTTGATTGCCCAATTTCATGTTTTGCTTAAGATTAAACAAAATAATAATATTAAAATGTTAGACTTAAAAACGAGACAATTCATTGGCATTTTGTGATTTCTGATCCTTTTGTTCTTTTTGCTGGAAAAAGTGAAAGTCCTGTCCCAAACCAAAAAGTCGAAATGGATAATCAAGCATTCGAAGAAGTAAGCAATAATTTACGGAAATTTAACAGATAGAGTGCGATAGTATGACCAGTAAAAAAAATAACATTTGGATCGCTTGTTTGATCTAGCTAAGAGAAAACACGCCCAACGTACTGGAACATAGAAATATCCATGTTGATACAGAAATCGGGCTGGCGGCCACTGAGGCCAGTGTACAGCGAAGAGGCTATCAAGGTCAAGTCCTTTCCACTGTACACGAATTGCACAATTCAGCATTCGACAACAACCAAAAGGTGAATAGCCGGTGATGCCAACAGCACCAACATGTTGTAATAATTATTTGACATGCATTGGGTCATCAAATGTTTCCTATTTGAGGACCAGAAATCATCGGACCAACCTAACACTGGAAGTCGATTTCACGTATCGGCCGTTAGCCCCGGAAGTGGGACGGAAAATGTTCAGCTGGGACCTGCCAAGATAGAAAACAACATCGTCTTTGACAAAGAAACACAACTAGATACGAATCGAAAATCAAGGATAGCGACCTTCAATTCCCAGGAGAGAAATCGAAAAATGAGCCGTGATGTTATTCCGAGTATAGAACATTACCGAACGAATCCTCTACTTCAAACAACCGCCAGACGGCCTACCATGCACGAGCTATGCCATCAGTTAAGCGAGGAAGTATCACTGCAAGATTTCGACGAGGTAATTTGCCTTTTTTAAAAAATATTGGTCGCTTACTACTGACGAACATCTTTAGACATTAGCAAAGGGTAGCGAAAATGAAGCTGAAGATGAAAAGGTCACGGAAAATGTGAAGTTTGGCTGGATAGAAGGAGTTCTTATCCGCAATATGATGAGCATTTGGGGTGTTATGCTCTTTTTGCGGCTTTCGTGGGTAGTCGCTCACGCAGGAATAGGTGAATTTTACTTTTATGCATTTAGTACGTATTTTTCGACGAAATGAAAACTGTGCTGTTTTTTGGATTAAGGTGAGACGTTGGTTATTATCGCAATTTCGACCTTCATCACTTTGGTAACGGCCCTATCCATGTCCGCCATTTCAACTAATGGCGAGATTGGTGGAGGTAATACAATTTACAATTTCTTTTTAGCGCTGCAAACTGATGGACTTTCTCTTGCATTTAGGTGGTACTTATTTCGTCATGTAAGTCTGCATGAATTGTAATTTGGAATGGTTAACTTACCTTTTTGGGTTGTTTTTAGGTCAAGAGTGCTGGGACCAGAGTTTGGTGGTTCAATTGGAATCATCTTCGCAATTGCGAATGCAATGGATTGCTCGCTCAATGTGGTTGGATTCGCCCAAGCTGTACAGGACATGATGATGGAGTATGGTGGATATATTCTTTTCGATGGGGCCTATAACGATATCCGTGTCATTGGCACAATTACAATGATATTCGTTTGCGCTATTTGTGGTCTCGGAGCCCAGTATGAAACTAAGGTTGTAATAACAATTCAAATTTAATTGTCGGACGTTAACACGGATTGCTTTAATTTACCAAAATAGATGAAAGACATCATGTTTGTTATTATGCTGGCATCGTTAGTAAATTTCTTAGCTGGCAGCATAATGGGACCATCTTCCGAGTTGGAAGAAGCGAGAGGATTTATTGGATACAGCAGTATGATACCTTTAATGTTGCCTGTCAATGGAGATTGAATCAAAATTTGTTTATCTCATTAAGTGGACCTACTTGCTGAAAACTGGGAACCAGCTTATACCGTCACTAGTGGTCAACTGCAAAATTTTATTTCCGTCTTCTCCGTTTACTTCCCTGCCTGTATCGGTATTCTAGCTGGGGCCAACGTTTCCGGTGAGCTAAAGGTACTCAACAATTAAAACATCAAATTGAACCTGTTAACGAGTTATTAACAACATTAGGATCCAAACACAGCTATTCCTAAAGGAACTATATTGGCTATCATCATTTGCAGTATTTCTTACGCAGGAGTGGCTATTATTTGTGCTGCAACGATGGCCCGTCAAGGTACGTTTCTGCCAGTAAATTCTAAGCTTATACAAAAAATCAAAATGACTTTTTCGTAGCTACTGGAAACGTCATGGACTTGGTAAATGGAACGCATTTAAATTGTACGTCCTCAGTCAATGGTACCGACTGTCGCAGTGGACTTTACTACGACTATCAGGTAATTTTGCATAAATTTTGCACAGTTAGTTGGAGATAAGGAATTTTTACCCACAAAAAGGCAATGTCCTTGGTGTCTGCCTTTGGCCCACTTAACTATGTGGGTTGCATAGCAGCTACAATCAGCTCAGCGCTGTCGGACTTTGTTTCTTGTCCAGCTCTACTGGAAGTCATTGCAGCTGATAAATTATATCCTTATTGGATGGTTGGCTTTTGGGGAAAAAGATCCGGAACATCAAATCAGCCATATCGAGCTTTTGGTTTCACTTTTGTTTTGGCCTTAGCTTTCGTCCTAATTGGTAAAACATTGGCTATGTTAACTATGTGATAAGAATAAGTTTAACGGAAATGTTTTTGTTACCATATTAGCTCAACTGGACATGATAGCCTTGCTGATTTCGGATTTCTTCCTTGCTACGTTTGCCCTAATGAACTTTTCTACCTTTCACGTCAGCTTGATCAAACCAATTGGATGGCGACCAACCTTTAAGGTAACAACAAATGAGACATGGTCATTTAGTCACAATTAAAATGTACCTGTATCATCTAGTATTACAACACGTGGCTGAGTTTGCTGACTGGAATTCTGTCAATCACCTCCATGATCCTCATCAGTCTTCCAATTGCAGTGATAACAATTGCCATTGTTCTCTTTTTCTACATGGTTGTTCTTTACAGGAAACCAGGTACGTTTTAAAATCAGGTCTTCTAAGCAACGTCCTCAACTATAAACAATTATTCCTTTTTAAAAGAGGTCAATTGGGGATCGTCTACTCAAGCACAAACTTACCGAGCAGCGTTGACCAGCATTCAACAACTTGTGCACATTGAGGAACACGTTAAAAATTACAGGCCACAAATTTTAGTTCTAACTGGCCTTCCCAACACTCGTCCTGCTTTGGTCGATTTCGCCTACCTCATTTGTAAGAACAATTCGCTAATGATTTGCGGCAATATCGTCGAGGTATTCACATTTTGAAAACATCTGTTTTGATTGGCTTTTCATTTTCCTTTTGTGGTGGTAAATAGGAGAAATTAAAGTACGAAACGCGATTAAAACTGCAGCAGAAAGCTTACCGATATCTGCGTTTCACACACATCAAGGGATTTTGTGCTGTGGCAGATAACTCAAATCTTCATACAGGGGTGGCTGCAATGCTGGGCCTGGCGGGCGTTGGTAAAGTTAAACCCAATATCCTCTTGATGGGATACAAAAACAACTGGTCAACCTGTGATAGAAAAGCGTTGGATCAATACGTGCTGACTATACAGTAAGTTGAAATTCTACAAACAACATTGGAATTGATTAAAATTATAAATATTTTTTTGTTTAGTACTGGGTTTGAAATGAACGTTGGAGTAGCAATTCTTCGTCTACAAGAAGGGCTTGATTGCTCGCAAATCTTGGCCGATATTGACGACTTAATTGTCAATAAATTTCCCAAAGACAAAAGTCAAAATCAGCAAACGAACGAGTGGTCGGTCACGAGTAACACTTTTGGCGATTATCCAACGGGTGTCGACACAACCGTCACAAGCGTGACAATGTGTAATTCTTGTAGAAATTTTTGAGGAATTGCCTTTATCTAATCCTTTTTTCTTTCAACAAATGCACCGTACCAATCAGTGAACGATGAAAACAAGGTCGAGGAAACGGACGACTTGGAATCGCCAAATGATAACGAAGGTAGACGAACTGTGGTACTGGGAGTTACGAAAAGCAAAAAGAGCAAACGAAGCAAAAAACTAGCAATCACCTACAGGTATACCATAAACAGCAAAGCACAATAACCTTATTCATCAAATTAAATAGTTAATTCGATAGGGATCCCGAAGGAAACGAATTGCCAAAGAGTGTGATGAACAAGATCATCGTGTTTCAGAAAAAACAGAAAAAGGACACGATCGACATCTGGTGGCTAAGCGATGACGGAGGTAAAGAACAACGCTAAACTAATTAAACACATTTCTTATGGGATTCATCTACTAGGTTTGACACTTCTCTTGCCTGTTATTATCAACAGTCGATCGAATTGGTCAGAAACTAAATTGCGTATTTTCTGTACGGCTTCTGGTGTTCATGAACTGGAAAAAGAACAAAAGGGGTGAGTTCCTTCAATTGCCACATTATCCAATTACAAGTGGGTTTTTAAATCAAAATTTTTAAAAATTCTAGCATGGCAGTTTTGCTGTCAAAATTCCGCATTGATTACTCTGACCTAGTAATTATAAGCGACGTTGACGAAGCACCCAAAAAGAAAACCAAAAAATGGTTCGATGGTGTGATTCGACCCTTCCTACAACCCGGGCCAAATGGTACGTTCCTGTTTCTCAGCTCACTTGTGCTTTGATTTAATGACATTAACGATTTACAGGTGCACCACCTCAGGTAACTGAGCAACACCTCGAAATGTTTCAGTACAAAACCAATCGTCACCTCAAATTACGAGAATTATTGCTGGATCATTCTTCAGACTCCAATTTAGTTGTCATGTAAGTCTTTGCAAAAAAAAAGAAAACATTCAATTAATCATTAAAAACACCCTGTTGAAACAAAATCAAATTAGGACTTTGCCGATGCCTCGAAACCAATCTTTTAATGCTCCGCTCTACATGGCTTGGCTGGAGGCTCTGACGGCCAACATGCCACCATTCATGCTCGTGCGAGGAAATCAGACATCCGTTCTGACATTTTATGTTTAACCTGATTGGTATACATATATAAAGGAAAGAAAAAGGTACCACTGGTTACCGAGCTATAGATGCTACCCGCTTTTTTAATCCCACACATTCAAATGGCATTTAGGTTTGTAAAAAATCATAAACGATTGCCGTCAGCATTTGCTCACGAACTAGACTGAAAAGCGACCAAAAGGACCATAACATCACAGTCTTAATTGGAAGTGTAAAAAAGTTTAGCCAATGAATCATTTAGCTATTACAATTCAGCAACGCGAAATACAAGACTATTTACGTATGTTTCGAAAAGTGAAAGCCTCTAAAAGTTGCACACCGCAAACAAATTGCTCACGCGATCCTGTACGGCCGTATAGTTCCCTTGTACTGACCATACATGATACTCGATACTCCCGTTCAAGCAACGCCATTCGGCTGCTATGCGGAAAGCTTAGAAAAAGGACGTGGCAACAACTGGTCAAACACATGAGCGATTGTCAATGTTATATCAGGAATGCCATCAAAAGACACACGCAATAGCTATTTGCCGCACCTGCAGTAACTGCAGGTGCGATGAAAACAAACTGCAATGAAATAAAATACGCTAGCAAATGGCGCAACAACAGAAAAACGAGTGCTCCGTGGGCATTAAACAGCATGGGTCGCGTTGTATAAACGTCGTTGCCCCACGATCTTTCTTCAAACTACATTAAAGGTACATTTTTTTTTTTTACACTGAAAGGCCATTAAGATGCAGGCCAGTAAAAGTTGTGGTACGAACAACATCGACTCGGCACGCAATACAGGCAATTTTATCGGTCCATCAGCAGACATATGTCTGTTACCTTCATCTCACGTCCTAGGTGAATTCTCATTAAGCTCTTTTCGAACGATGAGTATTCGTGACTAATTAAATTTGAATAGATGGCAGACGCTCAAATATCAAAATGAAAAACCTGCAGTTAAATGAGGAATTGTGTTTGGTTTGTGGTGATAAAGGTTCTGGTCTCCATTACAATGTGCTCACGTGCGAAGGATGTAAAGGTATCTTTGATTTCATTTCATTATAGAGAGAAAATGAAATAAAAACAAAATCGTTTAGGATTTTTCCGTCGCAGTTTAACAACACAGATAGTGTACCGGTGTACAAATAACAATAATTGCTATATTGATATGTATATGAGACGTAAATGTCAAGAATGTCGCTTGAAAAAGTGCCTGGCAATGGGAATGCGATTGAAACAGAAAATGACAGCACCCGTGCGTGTCGTCACGAGACTAACCACTAGGGGAAATAGATTCAAGCACCTCAATGCCGATCAACAGGAACTCGTTAGTCGACTCATTTCCTACCAGAAGGAATACGATCAGCCGTCAGAAGAAGACATGAAAAAAATATCGGTACGCTTAAAAATCTCATTTCAATTTGAAATATTCTTAAATGTGAATGAACGTTAAGATATCGGACACGGAGCAAATGAACGCAGAAGCCAAATTCAAGTACATGACGGAAATGACAATTCTGACTGTGAAGCTGACGGTCGATTTTTCTAAACGATTGCCCGGTTTCGAAACGATATTGCGATGCGACCAAATGACGCTGCTTAAAGCCTGTTCGAGTGAGGTGATGATGTTGCGCTGTGCGAGGCGCTATGACGTCAAAACCGATTCCATCATCTTCGCCAACGGTCAACGACATGATCGTCAATCGTTCAATATGGCTGGAATTGGCCCTACGGCCGATTCCATTTTCAATTTCGGTAAACTGTTGTCAGTCATGAAAGTGGATGATGCCGAATACGCCCTACTCACTGCCATTGACATCTTTTCAGGTGACATTTTGCAAATTATTTTTCTCTTGTTAGCTATCGATCGTACTGTGAATGCTATTCCGTTAGAACGTTCGGGACTAGTGGACGCGCGTAAGGTGGAAAAGATTCAAGAAAGTTACTTGGAAACGCTGCAGGCCTACGTGATCGGTCGTCGAGGGCCGATGGCCATCAACCTTGCCAAGCTCCTATCCGTGCTAATTGAAATGCGCACGCTCAGCAAGCTCAATTCAGACATGTGCTACTCGTTGAAGCATAAAAACAAGAAATTACCACCATTTCTTGTCGAAGTGTGGGATATTCAATAATATTTCTTTAGATAAGATAGGTTCAGTTTATGTTAGACACAGGGTATATAGGGAAAAAAATATTTTCTGCACTGGAAATTATTTCTTGAAATATTGCGTAACAAATAAGTGTAGACGGTAAATGCTTTTTACGATTCGGTGAAATTTACGGTGAAACAATTCAAAATTCGCAGTTCACGCAACCCTTGAAATACAAAACAGATTGCAAATTAAAGAGTTGTACGCAACTCAAACAGAAACAGCTGAGCTGCTGGCTGTTGAATTCAAGACACAACTTTATGTACCTGACTTACTTTGTGGGAATCAAGCTTTCAAAGGGAGTCTTTTTTTTTCACATGGGAAACTGTCCCTATACAAATTTTCAATAAAAAATTCTTAACTTGACAATCTTTAGATGTGGAAAGATCATTGATTTCACGAGGGAAAACAACTGGGTCGAGTTTTTAGAAGCCTAAGCTATTCAAATCAAAATGTGATAATGAAACGAATGAACGATGGCAATAAGACCACCAAATATCTCTCGTTTTAATCACCGAGGTGTCACTATCACTTCTCAGCAGCCTGTCAGTCTACTCGTTTAAAAATACGGTTGCCGAACCCAAGAGCCAAGACATTTTAACAATTTTCGTTCAGCGACAACATGACTGTCGTCTGCTGCGGTACGAAAGAATCAAATGTTTAAAAGCGAAAAGAGGCATGAAAGTAAGCTTTACTTAACAATTAAAAATGCTCAACCGCTTGTCCGTGAAAAATAGCTTACTTCATTACAACAATATTGGATGCTATTATAAACTGTTGTGCAATGTGAGAACGGTAAACTTTTCGACAATCTCACAGTAAATTTCTTGCAACAAGATTGGTTATAATGAAATTTTTATACCCAGAAAAGCCTACTAAAGGGTAAAAGAAATGCACAGTGTCTTCACACATCTAGATATTCACCCCAGAGTCTTGTACTAGGGATAGAAACTAGTTGTGATGATACTGGTGCAGCAATAGTCGACTCTAAAGGAAAAGTAATAGGAGAAGCCTTGCATTCCCAGTTACAGACTCATTTAGAGTAAATAAATCAAAAACATTTGAAAAAATTTTCTGTAAAATCATCTTGCAAAATATTGATTGTGACCAGAATGGGTGGCATCATCCCTCCGATAGCAAGAGACCTCCACACTGAAAACATCTCTAGAATTGTCGAAACAGCTTTACAAAATGCTAATTTGGAAATCAAAGATCTCAGTGCTATAGCAGCAACAGTAAAACCAGGAATGCCACTATCCCTGCTTGTAGGCACTCATTTTGCCAAGGAACTCTGCAAAACGTGGAATATTCCATTCATCCCTATTCACCACATGGAAGCTCACGCTTTGACAGCAAGAATGGTGGAAAAGGTAAGAAACTTTATGAAAATTATCTACAATTTTTAATCTCACACATTCTTTGCAACAAAGGTTGATTTCCCCTTTCTAGTTCTCTTGGCATCTGGTGGACACTGTCTACTAGCTGTGGCAAACAAAATTGATGAATTTCTACTGCTGGGAGAAAGCATTGATAATGCTCCAGGCGAAGTGCTTGATAAAGTATAATTGACATAAAAGATTATAAAAAGAACAGACTTGACTGATAGAATAATTTCTCCCCCAAAAAAGGTTGCCAGAAGATTGAAACTACGAAACCTGCCGACTTTTTCTACGTTATCTGGTGGAAAGGCGATCGAAGAGCTAGCTAAGCAAGGTGATGCTACGGCTTTTGAATTCGGCAACCAACCGATGTACAAATACAACGACTGGTTCGTAAAGCCATTAACTTCCTCTAGATTTCCATTGTTGAAAAACATTACTGACATCCGCTAATGCAAAAAAAAGTTCTTTCAGTTTCTCCGGATTAAGAGCAAAAATCCACAGACATGTAGAGCGCGAAGAAATAAACCACAGTAGGCATTATTTTTTCGTGAGAAAAGAAAGCAAGGTGAAATTTATGGAAGTTTTTCGCAGACATTGAAGCGGATCAAGTGTTACCGTCTGCTGCCAACTTGTGCGCAAGTTTTCAACACGCTCTGTTTGCTCACATTTGCAGAAGAGTACAACGAGGAATGTTGTATGTCGACATGAAACAGATGATACCGGAAGGAGCAAGAAAGTTGGTATAAAAACCAAATCTCTTATATCCTGTGTGATTACACGTGACTGCATAATTAAAAAATTCGAAATTGCCTAGGTCGTATCCGGAGGCGTGGCCTGCAACAGCCATTTCCGCAAATATTTGAGCATTGTATGTGCCGAGATGGGTTACACTCTTGTTTGCCCACCGCCTAAGCTTTGCACTGATAATGGAATCATGATAGCATGGAACGGCATGGAAAAATGGATGGCAGGTGTCGGAGTCGCAAAAGATATCGACGCTATCGACATCGAACCAAAGTCAGTTTGGTTTTCTTAAATTTCATTTCAACGCGAAATTAAAAGATCCGCATTTCTAACAGGGCAACACTTGGTACCAATATGATTGAGGATGTGCGGAGTTGTAACATATCGCTGAAAAAGAAAGGGATCAGGTTGCTACCAAAGAAAGTGAAGTGTTAGTTAATACAATTGCTACATCTACCTTAACTACTATCTATTTACACATATTCCCAATTTGTATACATCATGCTACTTAAAAATAACCGTTCAGTTGAACGAAACTAAGTTGAATTGTTAGTCCATGCAGGATGGGCGTGCGGTCATCGGGTTGATTGAAAAGGAATGTTGTCGGTTCACTTACTGTTTAATTGGAGTCCATAATGCTTTTATATTCCTTTTGGTCCTGCAGCATTTTCATAAACACCTGATACTTTCGATCGTGAAACCTAGAAGCCAAACAAAGAGATTAAATGATTGGTCTTCATGCAACGTCGACAATTGCATTCTTACTGTTTATCTTGTTGACTGGGATGAACTGTTCTTCCATGGCCACCCATATTGGCCATGGCTTCATTAAGCGAGGCGAAGTGAGTCGAAGCGCTAGCTCCCAACATTGCTGATCCGAGTAAAACGGTTTCTTTCTTGTGTGGAAGTACGACTGGTAGACCAATCGCATCAGCCATAGTCACAGCGAACAATTCTATTTTGGTCAATCCGCCACAAAGCATCAAACTTCCAATTTCCAAATCGCTTCGACCCATGCAGTCAATAATATGGCGAGTTCCATACTAAAAAAGAATAATTTTAAATACCATATCGATATTGGTAAAACCAGATTTTCCAACATACGCATAAAGCCTGAATGGTAGCCAAGTAAAGCAACGCCAAGTTCTCTTCCGACACGTCCAACGTCATACCACAAACCTATTGGAAACATCAAATATAAATATTTTCAGTTTTCTATCAAGTTTAACTTATCTAATCACAGCACTTACCATGCCTTTCATATTGGGATCGGCTAATGGGGAACGATTTCCATGAAAATCCGGCCATACATGGATATCTTTTGTCAAATTCGACAGGGGACGACCGGTGGGGAGTGACATAGCATAAAGCATTCGCGATAGTTCTTCAGGAATCGAAGTATTTGCAGGTAATCGTTCCTTTAATGACGGATAAGAAGGATGAGTCTCGACGATATGGTCCAACAGTTTTCCTGTAGCGCTCTGTCCGCCTTCTAGCAACCACATGCCGGGCAATAAAACGTCAGCATACGGACCCCATACTCCGTCGATAAACGTCGGCTGGGAAACGCTCAGCATGTGGCACGTTGAAGTGCCGCAAATGAGGGCTGCAAATATAATTTGATATAAATAATGCCAAATGTTGGTAAATGGTTGTTTTTCTGTACCTAATCTCTGTTCTAGTGGAACATCTGCATGGCAAGCAAACAATGCCAAGGCCCCTGCGTAAGCATCAATAAGGGAAGTAGCTACTGGAGTGCCAGGTTTCAATCCAAGTTCTTGGGCAACAGCTAATGTCAAGCCAGAACCCTGGGGTGTGCCCGGAAATTTTATGTTGCTTCCTGTGGATGTGAAGCAAGTTTACATAATATTCAACGGAAAACATTGTTACTGATGAACTCACCAATTGTATTTGCATTTTCATCTAAAAGATCTTTTAAACCTATTAGTTCAAATAGGTCACCCGGCCAACCATGATACCCTGCCTCATCAATAATATAGTTCCACTTGCAAACTACACTACATAAAGACCTAGAAAAATGTGTTTGAGTTTTAAAAAAATTCACCACAGCTTCCGTAACTAAAGTACCTGGATTCACTGTTGGTGGCTTTCCATGTCAGGAAGTCTGGCAAGTCCATAAATTTTTTTGTTTGGTACCAACTTTCCGAGAGATTTCTTTTAAGCCACAGAAGTTTTGGAAGCTGCATCTCAAGAGAAACTTTTCCTCCAACATACTTGAAGGCAGAGTGGTTTAGGGCATTAATGACTTCCGCCTCCTGAGATGCCCTGTGATCCATCCACATGATAACATTTTGCTGATTATTTCCTAAACATATCAATACTTTTGGGTTATATTCTTAACATCCAACTACAATTAATCTATACCTGTTGGGCTAACAGTTATTGGTTTATCTTTGCTGTCTAAAGCAACTAAAGAACAAGTGGCATCAAATCCGATCCCAGCTACATCTTCTGGATTCACATTTTCCACAACTTCCTGTGAAACAAGAAGAATTTCAGGAGGTGGGATGAGTAAAAACTAGACATGTAGCTTTAGGAGATCAAAAAAGATACCTACCTTAATAACTTTACAGCAAGACTCCCAAATATTGTCGGACGATTGTTCGTAATAGTTTCCACTTGTCCCTTTAGGACTCCAGATTTTTAATTCGTGAGCTGAACTTTTAACTAATCGGCCAGTTTGATCAAAAATGCCAGCCCGTACACTAGCAAAAGACAGAAATCAATACAAAAACAGGCATGATTAAGTGGCTTAACCCTCACCTCGCCGTTCCAACATCGACACCAATAAAATAAACCGCCATCTTTGGATTTGATTTCGCCGCCTCTTGCAGGTTTTCCAGTAAGCAGTGTTGAACGTTTCCTCTTAGTTATGAAAAAATACAGTATTTTGTTCGACTGTGTCCGATAATGCCAACATGCCATCGATAAGGGATTATATTTTTCGAGATTACCAAGCAAACGTCACGAACATATCTGGGGCATGCGGGACAGTGGTGCTTGTCCACTAAGGCGCTAAATGCTATCATTAAGATCAGTTGATGCGCCTCATTTGCATAGCAATGAGTCAATGAGACAATGGCTGTCAAGTGTCAATCAATTTATAAAATATCCATTACAAAATATTTGTTTACAAAATTATTTGATGTTAAAAAATAATTAATTTGATTTTTTTATTTGTTTGAGTATTGATGAATTTCGATTTTCGAATTCCCCTTCCTTTATTTCGAAAGCTATAGTTTTTTAGATTTGGCAACGCAACGGATTTGAATGCTGTAATTTTTTTTTGTTTTGGTGTGGACCGTTTTAAACTCAAGTGTCATCAGCATTCTCCCACGAAATAAACGGAAAGCTTTAAATACTGGAATAATGGAATGTGTTCAAAATTTGCGACACAAACACTTGAATCTGCTGCACCTACTTAGCACGAACATCGTCAAATACGTTATAAACGTTTCGAGTACGTATGAGGAGGAACAACGGAAAATAAGATACAATGAAAACCTGGCCAAAAAAATTGCCGGAGCTGAAGCCCAGGTAGCTGTGATTGCAGCCGAACAAGCTAAAGCTGAAGAAGAAAAGAAGAGAATTCTACAAAAGGATGTTGAGCTGAAAGTAAAATTGAAACGGGAAACAACCAAAGCCCAAGAACTTCAATTGGCAGTAGACAAGGAGCGAGCCAGTAATAAAATTTGATGTTATCATTCTACGTTACATTGTCATTCAAATTCAAATTTTGTTTAGGAATAGAGGAGCTGGAGAGGCTTTCCAAGAGTACTCATGACAAGGTGAATCTGCTTTTGAAACCATACCATGACATTTTAGGTGTAACCTTCCAGCACTGCTCGGAACCTGAGGTTTGTCTTAGAATTCTTTTCCAAATGCCAAACGGCAAGTACTGCGTCATCAAACTCACAAAGAATGGATTCAGAGGTAATCACTATTGCTTCTTAAATGTTTTTCCTTTTATCATCACACATTTTGTTTGCAGTTATCAAATGTGTACCGATGCTAAAAGATCTGGATAAATTGGAGGCGCATTTAGCGAAAACTAACGATTTCTCCGGCTTCGTGGTTCACATGCGAAATCGTTTCTTGAAAGAAGTCGCCTTATAACTCTATCAAAAACTTTGCAATTTTTAAAAACCGTATTTCCCGCCTTGTAGTAATGTATGAAACGTGTGTAATAAATTCATTATTTCTTCACATTAGACAGGAAAACAACAAAAATTTAGCAGTTATTTTGGTAGCGATTCGTCACGACAAGGAATTTTTAAAAAATTAAAGGTCGGATTAGATTTAGATAGAAAAAAAGGAAGAGAAATCAAGAAAGACATAATTAAATAAAAAAAAAAAAATGAAGCATCGTGCATTATTTTCAAACTTCTTCCACGTAGGTTGCAGGGAAAATACCTACAGTTCCACCCAATTCGCCCAGCCACCAACCATCTGCCTGTTTATCGTGAATATTAATGACATCCCCCGGCTGGATGCTCAGTTCGTCGTACATATTGGCCGCGTAACTATACAATGCTCGACATTTGCCCACTGAAGGCACCATAACTGCCGCATTATTTGTCGTTGTCGTCGTGGACGATGAAGAGGTTGAACTACTACCATTGCTGGACGCTCCATTGCGTTGGATGACGGTGTGAGACGAGGTTTCGCCATCACTGCCTTGACTGCTGAACTCGTCAAAGTCGCTGTCGATTTGCCCAGAATTGCCGTCACCTGTTCCCCGGCCGTCTTCAATGAGTTCGATCTCAATATCTTCATTGTCGATCCAATGCGGTAATTTTAAAACGCTCTGCATCATGCCTTGCTTATCTTTATGCACCTAAAATAAAAATTGATTTTTAGTACGGAATAAATCAAATATACTTTTAAAAAATAGACTTACTGAAAGATATTTGAAGAGGGGATGATCTACTTTGCGGTATCGAACTGGCTCAAGTTCGTAGGCGCTATTATGCAATTTAACACGCGTCATCTCTAGGAATGCCAACATGCTGCGTAAATGGAGTAATTTTTCGTGCACTTCTAGTTGCGATTCCTCGCCGCCAAAGTGAGGTGACTCTTGCAACGCCTTGGCGAGGTTCTCAACTCCTCGTCTTCCACGTGATTCCCGTTCCAGGTCGGAACGGACCCAGTGGAGACAGCGTTCCAGACTTTCTTTGCGCCGTTCTCTGTTCATGACGTTTGACATGTGTTCGGCATAGAAATCCGGAAGGAGTTGTTCGGCAAAAGGTGGGGGCGGAATCGCGCAGGGCGGAGACGCTCTGCAGGTCAGCATCGACGCTGCACGTCGAAACCGGCTCGACCAGTCTGTCGACGGCCTGGCACATTTTCGGGCAATAGTCACGGAAGCAAATATAATACTTGGACAGCAAGTCTTTCAGTTGTTCTAGTCTTTCTTGTTCCAAGGCATGAAAACATCGTCCGCCTCTTTGCGTTGTCGATTCCCATTCGAGGCGGGATCGCTCCGCTTTGGTGCAGCATGTGTAATATTCGCCTTCAGCCTATTATGAAAACAAGAATTAGTTTCATCGACGTCATCATCCGTATCGATTTTTTACCTTTCTAACGGCTTCCTGGGTCTTTTTGCACTTGGCTTCCAACTTGGCCGTCTCTTTATCGGTGAGGGCTCGTGGTTTGTTGATGAACACCTGGTCTTGCATTTTTTCGTTATCCCTGGCACTCAGGTAGCAGTGTTTCTTGGCTTTAGCCTGAGCGCTGCGCCATTCGGCCAGCATCCGACCCGTTTTGTCAACGCTAGACTCGACGGCCTTTCGCACTCTGTGTTGCGATTCGACAGACACCTTCAACGGTTTCACCAATTCTTCCGACAGCGCCACTGACAGAGATCTAAATTGAGTTTCAAAAAAAAATAACCGTTACTTTTTAAAGGTATATATTTAGACGAATCTCGTCAAAGTCTGCTGGGCTGTTGACGAGCCAGCCAACCGTGTTTCGATATGACGCAGGTGGAAACGAGTTTTTCTTCTTTTATTCGAAAAAGAAGATGCACAGTTAGTTGTTGTTGTACGAACAGCACGGATTGAAATGAATCTCATCCGGAAACTTGTTGCACCAATAGCTACACTATTTACACTCCGTTATTTAGAAAAACAAAAGCAAAATAGAAACAAGGAGAAATACCAACAGCATTTTCCCATTATTTCGTAAATAGTCAAAATAGAACGCGAAGCTTTACCAGAAAAAGCTTCGACGGATTGCATCACGACTAAATTATGCATCAAACATGGAAAGAGTAGAGGAAAAGAAATGACATTAAACAAGGTAAAACAACGACGCCCACTGTTTTTAGCTTAGGAATTGAAAGTGGAAAAAGGCCGCAGTGAATTAACACTAATAATAATACATAGGCGTAAATCATAATTCAAAACAAAAAAAGAGAAAGACTGGTTAAGGCTATAGTATATCTGCGTGAAACGTAATGAAACCTGTCTCCCTACCAAATACAGTGCGGCGAAGGTCGTTCTTTTCCTCATACCTTGACGAGAAAGAAAGCTATTCGCCACCCATTTTTAGAGTTCTCTTGGCCCGGCTTGTTCACCTTACATGGAGTCGAGCAACTGACGCCTTGAGCGAAGCATGAAAAACATAACATGTGACCAGCGAAGGGCTTTTTTTTCTTATCCAACACTATTTGGGTTCGATAAAGATATGCGACTCGATGCGCTCGATGCAATTGGTAAAAGAAATACAGGTTTTGAAAATGTTTGTGATCCAAGGTTGGTTTGCATAGCTCCCCACAAATTGAGTACAAGTTTTTCGATGTTTCAAAAAGAGGTAGAAAAATATAGAACACGATGCAAAGTAGAAGATGAAACGATGTTCATCTGCAGATAAAACCCATCGCCACGGGAAACTTTGGAAACGATCCAACTAGTTCCATTTCACCACACCATCACATAATCAACAAAGATTTTGTTTTTTATCGGACAGAGCCTTTGGCATCCATGATGATGATGTACAAACCAGGCGCGCAGTAACGACATGGAATCACGAACTCGAATGCTTTTCATGTTTTCTTTGACGTTGTTGATATATTCATCGGAATCCGCCTTCCGGTCAGTGCATCCCCACAATTCTTGCCGTCTTTTACTTTTTTATTAAAAAATGATATTAAAAATCACTTACTTGTGTAGCTCGGCTTCCGATTCCATCTCCATGGCGACAGCGGCCCATCCGGCCGTAACGGTCCCGTGCGGTCCCTGCAGTTCGCCCGTGGTTTTCAGCAATTTCGATGCCAATTTGGCCAAACCTTTTGCGTAACTGGCCTCAAGCTCTGACCTGCATTGCACAAAGAACAATACCATTCACATGTTTCAATTTAAAAGTTCAGCACAATTTCCGTTTTTGTCTTGTGCCACAAATTACAGTTACGCGAATTAATGTCCGGTGCGATTAATCAATATTTTAGTCTTTAATTCGGAATTTCATTGACAAAATAAATGGCATCATTAATGGTGTGGGCTTAATGTCTTTCCTGTTTAGATGTGTCAACGTGGTCGGCCGCGAACAGAACCCGTGACCGACATCTCTCCCACGGCTTTCTTTTTTGGTGCTATACTTCTCCTACAGCTGCTACCAACCATCTCCGTGGGGGTTGGTGATCTTCCATGGGTATAGACAGAGAGGGACTTTTCAAAACCCACAGGTATTATTCAATGACTAAACTATGTAATCCCGCTTTCTTTCTGGGCAAGTGGTGACGAGAAAGTGCGCCAATCGAGATACATAGAGTACCGATTCATTTTTTTGTCTCTCGTTGATACCTCACGACAAATAGAGAAGTAAAAACAAGTGAAAAACAAGAGGAGAGAATCCAGTTTTGTTTTCTTTCTTTCACGGAAGAAAACAACACGACCACCGCTTTACTACCGGGTATTTCTTGTGCATCTTTTGGTACTTTTATGCTACAGGGAGTTTCACGTTCCAACGATTTCAGCAGAGACCCCGATTCTGCGACCTAGTAAAAATATTTCTTTTTCTATCTCTCTCTTTTTCTTTCGTTGTTTAACATTTTTTGTGTGTGTGCTGCTGTTATCTCGCTTTCGTCTTGTTATTGAAATGACGCCCTCAAAGGTTGGAACAGCCAGGTGTGTGCCACAATTGATAAAAACACTGACCTCTCTTGTAGGATGGATGACAGTTCTTTGCATAGGTCGCCGCCCTCTTTGACGTGAAGACGCAGTTCCTCAAAGCCGTTTTGACTCTAAACAATTGAGAAAAAGAAAATGATTAGACGTGGTTTTACTACCAGAGATTGCGGTTGTCAATTTAAATAATACATCAACGTGAATACGGATTGCTCTGTCGGCTGGAAAATTGTTCAAAACTGTTTTACTGGCTTTTATTATTACAAAATCGTGAACACAACGCCTTCTCTTTATTGCGCGATAATTTCCATGAAGCGTTTTTCGTTCATCATTCATGTACATTTGCACAGCTCTTGGAAACAGCACGTGACTGGATGACTCACGAAAAAACCATTTTCAACACAAAAATTCTTCCAAGGACGATCCTTTCGGAGTTAATGGCCATTACAACCCGCAGATGTTGGATTTAGTCAATGAGTACCCCAAAAAAACAAAAACAAGAGGGGGGTATAGAATTGATAAAAGAAAGACCTTCCGGAAATTTCACATTTTGTTGGCTTGGTTGTTTTCCCGCAGAGAGGGTTAAAGAAAAACGATCATATACGATGATATTACATGGTAGATGGTTTTGAGTTCCAGACACGGCTCACAAAACAAAAAAAAAGGAGGGTCTTGTGCACTCGAAGTGTTTTCTTTGTGTGTTCCAGATATTCTCCCCATATCTGAAAGACACATGGCTAACAAAAGAAGGGTAGGAGGAGGGGGGGGATTCCGCTGGCTAGCTCAAGTGCAACGACGGGCCATTTCCGTTTCGAGCGGATAACCAAATCGTTTGACCAAGGAAACAGCGAAACATTTCAAGAGGGAGAGCGTTGTACAACTTGGTTCTTTAAAAGAAAAGAAAAGAAAAGGCAGAAATACCTTTCGGCTTGATAGTCTTCGCAGGTTAGGTACACTGACCATACTGGATATGGTCGTCATTTTCTTTTTGGCGAAAATGTTTTTGCTTTTTGCCAGCAATTTCTATTGCAAACTCGTGGAAGGAATTTGAATCTTGGCGAAACTTGTCACACACACACACACACAATAGGATATGTGTAAGCCGGAACAGACACACAGAGACCGACATGCACTTGACTGACTGGTTTCCTTTTCAGACAGTTTTCTCACTTGTTTATTCATCAAGTGACTTCGTCAGAAACGCACAGGCAGCTGCAGTTTCGTTTGGAAAACGAACCAAACACACTCTGTCGTGTGAAACTCTCTTGAGCCTAGCCATAAATCCAATTCAAAGTAGAATATGATTTCACCCAAGACAACAACTAGACGAACGAGGACAAACTGAACAAAATACTTTTGACGCGACGACACAGCACGATCGAACACAACGGGGAGAAATGGTGATTTGACTGAGAGCTCTTTCTGTTGGGCTTCTTGCTTTTGTAATATCTAGGCCGTCCGGTCAGCTAACCTGCACCGTGAGCTGCACCACAACAGCGTACAGTAGACGAGAGAAAAGTGCATAGAAGAAGGAAGAATGTGCTTTGCCCGCCAGGAGGGCGGGCTTTTGGGAATGGAAATCGGAAAGCTACATCTTCGCCATCTATCAACAAAATTGAAACTACGTTTTGAGTACTGGCCTGTTTTTCTTTCGAAGCATCCGGAACGTGCAAATCTGTTGCCAACAGTTTGTCACGCATCGTAAACTAACGAGGAGAAAAAAAATCTCTCAAGAAATGAAAGATACAATAACATTAGCCCCTTTTTCTTTACGATCGCAGAAGAACCTACTTGTACACAAAGTGCCCAAAACTTGCCAAATGGCAAGTTAGTCTAGATGCAAATGAATGGATCTTACGGAAATTTTTCTAATGTGTTAAAAGGGGTTACAGACCGTAACAAATTTAGGTACGGACTTGTTCTCACCCAAGAGGGGGAAAAAGTAATACACTAATAAATCTTGGCACAGCGACCATTACACTACCGTTATTGATGAAACACCACCGTTGGGTGAAATGAAATTTCTCAACCTAATTTGAAATGCGAAAAATCTGGCAAAGGGATTCGTGATTCGATCGGTCACTTCCTTCATCATTTTATTTAATAATACAATATCGAGGTCAAACGACCCAAAAAAAAACTGTCTATCAAAAAAAAAAAAAAAAGAATAATGGTTTCCTCTATTTGTTAAATATCCCTTTTTGTTTTCTTCTCTACTTAAAAAAACGGCTGATCGACAAACGGTAAAAAAATTTAGCCGGGAGTAAAAGAGAAAATGGCCGAATATAGCCTGATTTGCATACCAGCACAAAAAAAGGGGGTATTAACAAAAACAATTAAAAGAAAAAGAGCTCAATCGAATTACTTCCTCATTTTTTAAAAGTAGTCGAATGCTAATGATGATATACGAAACAATTAGACCATTTTAGGAGTAAATAAAAACAATTGTACGAAAAAATTAATTACTGATAAGACAAAAGCCAGTTACGGGAATGCACACGGGGGTCTGAACGTTTTCGTTCACTGTTGCGTGGAAACCCATAAAAAAGGGTTAACGTTTGTATACGAGCTAACCGTTAGACACGTGACCTTTTCATGCAACCATAATAAGGAAGAAAATTGATTTACCTTGGGGATGTCTTCAATCCACTCGGCCGTTTCTCTCAACTGGGGCAGCCATTGCTTGTGCTGTGCGGCGTGTCTGTAGCGCACTTGAAGGCGGGTACTTAGAAGCTGAAGGTGCTGAACGAGAGGCTCAGCGGCCCTGACAAGTCCATCCCCAGCTTCACCCATGGTTTCAGCAATAGGCCTGACGATATTGTCCGTGACGTGCTGGGCTATTCGGTTGAGGGCCTCCCCCGTGCTGTACGCTCCCGCTGACAAATTGGACCGCAAGCTGCCGAATATTTCCCCAGCGCTGTTGGTCAATGTAGTTCCAGCCCGTCGACTGCGTCCTTCAGCCGGACCACCAAACGTTGTTACCGATGATAAAGACGGCGTCGGCGTGGCGGAAGACAATTCGAGACGGATGCGATGCTCGGATCCCCGAGATGAATGCAAAACATCTTGGTCGATGGAATCGATGATGACTGGACTATCGTGAGCGACGCTGTAAATGTGGAGGGAATTGTTTAATATTTGGCGATTGCGTAGGATTTCATCGTCGTATTCATTAGACGATACTTGGTCATCGTCATTAACGACGAGGGTTGCGATACCACTGGCGGCAGCCACCTGCTGCTTGCTCTTTCGCACGGGTTTGACAACGACGGAGACTTCCTGCCGATTGTTGCCGGTAGAACAAGAGGAAGAAGAAGAAACCGTGGAGGAATTGCTCGTGTCGGCCGACGAGGACATGCCCGAATCGTCGCTGTGTTTATCCTCGTCGCCAGTGCTAGCACTGCCACCCATCACATCGGCACCACCTTGTTCAAGGTGATGATGATCGGTCAGACGGAAACGGCCCACCAATTCCTCGTTAAGGGCCGCATTGCTTTCCAGACTTTCCAAGATTCTTTCCACCTCGGAAAATGCAGCATCCGGATCCCAGCGACCTCTCTCGTCCTCTTCGAAACTGCTGTCCGCATCTGGATCGGCTAGCGCTGGAACAGCTTTCCATAAATCTCGATCATCACCTTTCGTTTGATCGTCTTCTTGTTCGTCTTCTACGATATCGGCCGACGAAGTGGAGACGGTCGAATCGTTAAACAAATCTCTGCGTTGCTGCAAAATCCTGCGGCGTCGCTCCGAGATCTTTTGCTTTATTTCCTTCATTAATCGGTCTTTCATCTCGGCCTGTTCGTCTTCCTCTTCTGCTATTGCCTTCATCTTACTATTGTGAACATCTGCCACTGGCGATGACACTGGCGCCGCAGTTTGGTACGAATAACCCAAGACGTCTGCAGCCGCTTTGGCAGGCGGATCAGCTTGGAATTCGTTCACTTGATTCATCGACGAAACGTCCTTGCCAAACAAATCGCACAGTCGATTGAAAATCTTTTTATCATTATGCACTTCGCGACTGGCCGATGGATGCACGGATGGTGGCAGTGGCGGTGGAGGGGCTGGTTGTTTCGGAGTAAATGTTTTGCGGAACGTCGCTCCTTCCAACAATTCCTTGACGGACGGTTTCTTGCTGGAAAATTTGTAACTCGACATTTTTGTTTTCAGTTTTCGTTAATTGTCATTTGAAGAAACCGGAATGACGTCACGTTAAAAAAAACACGGGCAAACTCTTGAGCTGCTCACATAGTCACACACACACACACACGATGTTCAACTGGACAAACCGAGCAAAAAATTCCATCCGTCGCTGACGGAAGTTGGTGTGAAACTAGCCGCATCGGTCCAGGATTCCTGCAGTTATAACTAAGAATAAAAACTAAGAGAAGGAGAGACGAAAAAAACCTCGGGAGTGAGAGAATCAGAGAGAGAAAAAAAAAGCGCCAGGTGTGTGTGGCTGTTGGCGTGTGAGAGTTGGTAGCGTGAGTGCGCGGTCATCCACGCAAGTCAACGCCCGCTCTGTCCAACTACTAGGCAGAGAAGAAAACAACCCTAGGCTCTGTGGTGGCCATCGGGCCCTTGTTAACACTTTTTAAACTTTTTCGTTCTCAGCCAAAATCTGAGATTACAACGAATGTTTGTTTTGCGTTTGCAAATGAAGATGAAGGAAATTGTTCAAGTAGAACAGCGAAAATTGCTCAAGGAAATTACTTTCGGATTAAACAAAACGATTTTGTCTTCAATTCCAATATTATGACATGAACGTCATAATTGAAGTTGACCGACACTTCCGTTTTTTGTGCCGATGACATTAAAAAATGACCATCTGTAAGAGTTTATCTGATTGAGTCACGCGAGAATATTGCAATATAAAAGAGTTTAAAGAAACGCGAGGGAAAAAAACTAGAAACTTCCGCTTTGTACGGGCGGTCGTAAAACAAACGAAACATTTGGATTTTCGATGTTTTAAACGAAGGCGTAGGGTCGTTTACTTTTATCCGATAGAAACAAGGGAAATCTTAAAAGTAGCCACATCATTTTTCCCACAACCATACAAACAAAACATTGTGGTTGATACGACTATTTTTAGAGTTTAAAAAAGAAAAAAATCTCGATCATTAAAATCAGTGAAACTTAACTAGCCTGTGAGCTATAAAAAGATGTGCCATCAAAAGGAAAAAAAAAATTACGTTTGGTTGGTCCATTTGGGGAGGTGTTGTACCGCATCCAGACGGCTGTTGAACCTTACCAGTCCGGCAGACGACGATATCGAGTTCACGCTCGACTGCAAAACGTCTATAGGTAAAAATCGTAGATGATAATAACATCATAATTCTTTCGTCCTTTTTGTAATTCAAGAACTGGCGTTGCGTCAAACAGGAAAAGGGGGCGTGCCAAAAGTCAAAGACGAGTGATCATCACTTTTGGCATCGGTCGCACCTGTTGTGGTTGGCAGACATAACTCAACTATTTTTTTGAACGCCTTGAGCGACTTTGATAACACCTCGCTTTTCTCCTACATCTGTCCAACGACTTGGCATTTGGAATAATTAAAAAAGTTTTTTTTTTTTTACTTTCAGTCGTTTTCTCTTTTGTTCGGTGTCTTCGCACACATCCATACAAACTGCTACCGGAACCTCTTTGTCACGCATCAACAAAGAGCTGGTCGGTCCAACACCTTCTCACTAGCAAGTTCGCTCACACCTGATTTTGACAAGCACCGTTAACTTTTTCACCTGTGGAAAGAAGCGACGATTGGAAAAAAAAAAACATAACATTTCTACCATATGAAATTTGTCTTGCAGTGGGTTCCTTATTTTTGTTGCGATTTGATTCCTATTTTTTTTTTTTTTTGTATTCGAAACGGCTCACACGAGAACATGACGAGATGCAAGACTGGTGTACAAATACTTGGTTAAATCGCCGTTGGTTTTTCTTATTGTGGATTCCTTTTTTTTTTTTTGGAAATGGCTTCTATTTCATTTCCAATTTTTCAAGAAAATTTGCAAGTTGAGGGCGAAGGATAAATGAAACAACTTACGGGGCAATAAACAAAAGCAAAGAAAAAAAATTATTATAAGAACCGAAAGGATGAACAAAATAGGGATCATACACGTTCCTTTAATTTGTCCTATTCCAAATCGGGTAAATCTTCATCGTCTTCGTCTTCGCTGCCTCCAAGATCGTTCAAATCCACCTGACCACCTGCGCTGTTCAAACCGCCCATGCGACGCATCATCTATAAATACAACCACGATTTTAATGATGAGCCTTTTTTTAATGTTGCCTTTCATTATCGCTTCCACGTGTATCAGAATCTCACGCGCTTACCTCGTCGAGGTCTTGTGACTCCTCTCCACCATTTTCTTCTGGCTCGCTGTCGTCCTCATCACGCCACCTATTGAAATCGATTTTGAGCCAGTGCACCTTCTTCTTATCCTTGAAGATGGAGGGCCAATAAGGTCCCTCTTCCTTCTTTCGCAGGAAAAACTCTATGCTGCGTTCTCTCACAAAGTATTTTGATTCCTGTGTCGACAATGTGTTAACTGACCAAATTGTAAAATGGAATCAAAACTCGTAACCAACCTCTGTGTCAATTTCATTGAATAAATCAATCGTGACTTCATAAGTCTTTTTGTCTGGCCCTCCTGTTCCTTTGAAGTAAAGTTTTGTTGGTTCAAGAGTGATAACGGGATCCTTGCAGTCCTCAACATTTATAGTCAACGACACCAAGTTTTTCCTCTGTGCCCACATGGCAGGGGGAGGTGTTATGCTAAATGGAATAGTACATCATGGGTAAAATTAAACCACATGTATCACATCCAGTCAAACATGATTCAATTCATAATGCAGTAAAACTTTAATCTCAATTTCTTTTCCCAATTCTAGGTAAGTTGTTAGTCAACATGTCTACTTTACGTTATCAAAGACGAATACCGGCATCGCAAAATTTAGCCGATTCGTCGATGCGATCACGTTTCTATTGGTTACACGTAGGTGCAAGGAAAAACGAAAATCAACTCACTGTTCTGTGGCCATGGTAATGTAAGAAACGAATGGACGATATAATAATGGAAGTGTAAACGCGTTAGGGATAGGACTGAATCTGAGGTATCAAAGAGATTTGATAAGAGAAAACTGAAAAAAAGTACAGCGTCGAGTCTCTGGAACAATCGAGTTCAGCTTCTACTACACGAGGAGTTTCGATGGACGCGTTCTACTTCAACATACATGGCCGGTGTGCATCCAACTTTCAGATGTTGCAAAATTTTTTGATCAAACAAGAGGACATCTGGTGGTAAAAGTACGCAATAAAGAGAATAAAATACTGAATTCGGGTAGGCTCTCAAAAATGAATAATGATGCAAGTCTTGCCGCTAGATACCGCCATTTCCCGAAACAATGATAGAGAACCACTTTATGCGCCTGGCCTTTGTAATCAAGTAGCCCATGTCCAACAAAAAAATCGATTGATTGGTGCCATCGTTGCCAGTAGTGATGTAACACGCTTGAAAACACGAAAAGGTGATTAAGCCTGTGAAAAGCGTTGGTAATTTGTAGTGCTCTGTCCTTGCATTCTTAAGCGCCTTCTGGTATTTCTATTCTAGGATGCGCCACGATCATTAGAGGTGAGAAACAATAAAGTTATTATGATGTGTTTCCTTTGAATTGTGGTAAAAATCGATGAGAATATTACCTATGTTGAAACATCGAGAACCCTCGAGAAGGTATAACCAACTGGAAGTTTTCCAAACTTCCTTTCGGGAATGCCAACTTCGTGGTGTTTTTGTTTTCTTTCTGAAAGTATCCGCGAAAACAAAGGAAATGACACTCATGCCATGTTTGTGCTAATGGTGCCATGAAGATGTCGTCTATAGATGCATAATATATCTAATAAACCAACTACAGGTTTTTCTTAAAGATGTTTGTATTTTGATTCATGATAGATCAAATGGTTATTATGATTCCATTGAATGTCGAAAAACTGAACCAGCTTACCGATATGAGAAAACCCAATAGCCAGACCTCGATTTTTTCTCGAGGTAAAACGAAATGAAGTTCTTTACGGTTTTTTTTTTGTTTTGTTTATTTATTGCTGCCCACCAAGACTCCACAATCAAGACGTTTTGAATTGTTGCTGTTGGTGTTTTGTTGCGTAAAACTGTCGACATCTTAATTGTCCATCCCTAAACCCCAAATAAACAATAATGATATTGGCTTTATAAGTTTGAAATCGTCTCTCGTCATGTGTTGATGTCTTTTTAAATATAGTTTTTCGTTTTACTTTCTTTAAACAATGATTCACATGCCGTCCACGAAATCGCGCTCACCGACGTTGATGCGATCCGTGGAAGCAGAAACGCTGAATCCCAACAAACTGGCATCCACTTTCTGCATCTTCTTCTTCGACTTCTTCGATTTAGACTATGTAGAAAAGAAACAAACAGATGGAAAGCAGATGATGAGAATTTATTGTTTTTAAAATATCATCATGATTATTTTTTTCGTTTTACTTTAACTTCATGGAAGTCAGACGATTGTCCCGGATTAATGGCCTTAGCCGGGATGCACATATTGTCCTCTTCGTATTGTTGGACATTCCTCTGCATCTGACGCCAACGGGAACGCTGGTCGAGGAATTGCTTCGCGAACTCTTTGGCGTCTTTGCCCTCGCCCAGATATAATCGGACATACTCCTGTACTTCAAAAGGAGATTCCACGTCCTATCACAGAAAGAATAGTAAAACAGTGGCCTTTATAATTGAAATGTAAAATTTACCTTGAGAAAGGCGACAAATGTGGGCACATCAATCTGCGCCTGGACTTTCTTCAGGTACTCGAAACACCACTGACTAAAGCTATCCTTCTTCTCAGTGGTGGCAGTTTGATTAAACAATTTACGAACCGCTTCTTCTTCTTTATTGTTGCGGTTCTTGGTATTCGACGTCGTCGACGCCGCCACTGTTTTGGAAACGGCCGCTTGTTTGGCCGCTTGTTGCGGCTGCTTTGTAGCGGCGGCCGAAGCAGACTTGGCGGCGCCACTAGCAGACTTGGCCGCCGTTTGTTGCTGTGCCGGTTTACTTGCGGCTTTAGCAGCGGAAGGTGTAGAAGTTGGTTCCTCCCAGAAACCAACAGTCAGACCGGCTTTCCAGTCGGCGTTCGTGCTGGTGGAATGATTGGTTTTGGCGGCAGTGGTAGTGGCTGTCGATTGGGGAGGTGGTGGGGGTTGGTGTTGGCCCACAACAGCAGCCGCCGTACGGCCAGAAGTCCACGCAGAATTACTATGGTGTGATGACCCCCAAGCGCTGGCTGCCGCAAGGTTTAGGTGCGCCATGTTCACCTGCTGGTTGGCCTTTTCTTTGGCTTCCTTCTCTTTTTGTTGCGCCAACTGAGCTGCTTCTTCCGCCTGGATCTCAGCCAGCGATTTGGCATTCGATGGACTGGGCGTATTCTGCTTGGCCCAGCGAAGCTTAATAGCCGCTTGCTGTTGTTGTTGCTGTAAAAGCGCGGCCGCTCGAGCCGTTTGTTCCACCTTCTGTGCTTGCGCAATAGCTCTCTCCTTAGCTTCCTTCTCTTCCTGCAACTTTTGAATCTCAGCCATGCTCAGTGATTCACCGGTGTGTTGTTGCTGTTGCTGTTGTTGTTGCTGTTGAGCCCAAGGTGCCATCATGGCCTGGGCAGCCTTGGCTTGAGCTTGAGCCTGGGCTTGTTGTTGAGCGGCTGCAGCAGCGGCAGCTTGTTGTTGTGCCGCCGCAGCTCTAGCCTGAGCCTGAGCCACAGCTTGCTGCTCCTGGAGCCTTTGTAAGGCCTCCTGTTGGCGGCGATGTTGTTCAGCCGCTTTTTCTTCCTCTTTTCGCATTCTTTCTTCCTCTCGTCGGATCCTTTCCTCTTCTACTTGTTGTTGTTTTATCTCCTCCTCTCTTTTACGTTTCTCTTCCTCGCGACGGCGTTTCTCCTCCGCTGCTTGCAGTTGTTGTTGTTGCGCCAGTTCTCTTCTCCGCATCTCTTCCGCTTGCTGCTGGCGTTCCGTTTCTCTTCGCATTTCTTCCATCCTAATCCTTTCCTCTTCTCTTTCCTGCACAAAAATTGGTTACACTGGTTAACTACACATTTTCCCTTTATAACATGATAGCTTAAATATACTTGAATTTCTAGTCTACGTCGACGTTCTTCCTCCTCCTCTTTCATCCGCTTTTCCTCCAATTCTCTACGGTGCATTTCCGCAGCCAATTGCTGTTGATGTTGCTGTTGCTCCATTTGCCGCTTAGCTTCTTCCACTTTGGCATTTTCGAGATCCCAAACTGATGTTATGGCCGGCTGGGACTCGCTGGGGCCAGTTTGGAACAGCGCTGAATGATTGTGCGCTGGCCAAGGAACACCGACACCCGGTGGCAGTCCATGAAAACCGGGTGCCACATGATTGCCCATGGCTGGATCGACGACACCTTGAGCCGCTGCGTGATTCGCGTTCCACTGAGCTTGTTGAATGAGACTTTGGATCGGATCCAGGACTACCTGGGATTCGTGAGGTTTATGGTTGTTCATGATGTTGCTAGTTGAAGGCTTCGAGATTGCGGCCGGAGGTGATTTTGATTGTCCCAACAATTGTTGGAGAAACACTTGAATGGGATCATGAGACTTCATCGAGTTGTTGGCAAGCGCTTGCTGTTCTAATACTGGCTGTGGCTGCTGCTGCTGATTGAGATGGCTGACTAAAGAATGCACTCCAACAGACTGTTGTTGTTCTTTACTGCGTTGAAGCTGAATCATTTCAGCCTGAAGTTTAGCTTGTGCTTCCATTTGAAGTCTCAGCTGCTGAAAGAGCGGATCACCCGGGATGGGATGAGGCATGTTGGCCATGTGCTGGTTAACCACTTGCTGTTGCTGGATAGGCGATAACGTGTTCCAGCCTTCCATCTGCGACAATTTCGCAATGATCGATTGCTGCCTAAGCATGTGCTGTTGCTGCATCATTTGCTGTTGGAACATCTGCTGCTGGATGAGCTGTTGTTGAATCATCTGCAGCTTTTCCTGCTCAGCCGCCATCGGATGTAAATCCGAGTTCTTCATGGGAGGGATGAGAGGTCCGGGCATGAAGGGCAGACGTCCCCACATCTTTGTCAGTTCTCCCAATTGAGCGTAACGCTCGTCACATGCGCGCCGAACACTCAGCGCCATTGTGAAGTAACCACTATTAAACCATTCCGTCATTTCAGCCGAAGTAAACGGACCCTGCACTTCACCCTGTGGATCTCTGTCTCGCAGCAAACGAGCACACGCACACAATAAGTATCGCCACGTTAAAGCAAAATCAAACAAAATAAAGAAATGAACCTGTAAAACCATTGGTCCATGCTCAAATTCAGCGGAGGGTTTGGCGGGCTGAGCGATGGTTTCGGCTGGTCTTCGTCTTCCACTAATTGAGCAACCAGCGTAGAAACGACGGATTGAGCGTGTTCCAAACCGTCCTCGTCCACACGAGTGGGTTGAGATGACAACGTAGACTCCGGACTAGGGCCACGCTGGACCGGAGGAGTTGAACTGCTGGTGGCCTGCTGCGCACCAGCTTGAACAGCAACGGCAGTAGGAACGGATTCATCCGAGACTTGCTGTTCTTGGACATTGTCTGAAGCCCTTGATGGGGAATCGGCCGTGACAGCCGTGCCACTGCCACCGCTATCTTCAGCTCCAGCAATTCCTTCATGTGAGGGGTCGACCCTCTTTCGAAGCACACGCCTTTTTTTGCCATCACCATCATCTTCGTCCGACCACCTTTCGTCGCGGAAAGCGCCGGAGGAGTCGAACGTTCCTCCGCCTTGTAAATCTTCCGCAGCCACCCTATACATCACAAAATGAATAAAAATAAAGCTAATCAAACGTTTTTGTGGATTATTTACCACTCGGGAAGTGAATCGTTCTCATCCCAACCTCGACGATTGGGGTGATGTCCACCTCTACCACCTCCCTTGCTATTAGAATAGTAGCCGGAACCACCCGTCGGACGACCTTCCTCGTCCCACGTACGATGAGCCTTTTCCGAACGTTCTCCAGTACCAACGCCGCTTCCAGCCACTCCGCCACTGCTGCCTTCTACCCATGGATCACGTTTCTCACCGACACCCGGTGGCTCACGCTCCCCACCTTCTCGGTCAGAACGCCAGCCAGCTCGACCTTCGTTGGGTTATGAGAGGAAAGGTATAAGAAATGGTGTCCAGCACGATATAAACCCGCAAGATTTCATACCCCAGCGTTCACCACGACCAGCCGTTCGCCAGCCATCTTCTTCTTCTTTGTTCTCGGCTCGCTCGCGTTCCTTCATGGCCTCACGAGACCGCCAATTATTGTCGCCGGCGGCAGGGCGTACAGCGCCAAACTCTTTGCGCGGACTAGTCGAGCCGTTCCACGTCTCTGATTCGGCTCCACCACCATTTCTCTCGGGTCGCTCAATCCAAACACGTTCAGAGGAACTCTGTATGCAAATTAAACAGAAGAAATAAAAATAAGAACTCGGTCATTTTCAGAGAAAAAGTGGTTTATGACCTGGGATCTCTCAAAATGGCGAGTAGTTCCTCTTCCGTAACCAGTTGATGGGCCTTCTCTACGATTCCCATGTTCTCCTGGGTCTCCTCCATCTTCATAACTTGTTCCACGATTATATGATCCAACTGCAGAACCGACACCACGGGCTCGTCCTCGACCGCGGTCTACGCTTCCACCGCCTCGACCTCGAGAAGCTCCGGCTCCCACCGCTGGACCACTGCCTCCAACTGGGGGACCCGCACTTCGACCCATTTGTTTTAGGACAACATCACTGTTAACTCCGCGCTGCCACATACGCTACCACGAAAAAGAAACGTTTAAATTAAGCAACAGGTTACACATAGCCAAAGCAAAAAAATGGCAAACGTATTTTCACTACTTACCATCTCTTCGTCAGACATTTGAATAAGTGCAAGGGGAGTTTGTGTCTTTTCAATGTAGAGTGGTGGGGCTGTGGCTAAGTCATCAGGGGCCTTCATCATTTTGTCATAGAGGGCTAGCATTTCTTCTCTCCCATACCGGTGTTGGGCCAGCTTGTATCGAGGTGCTCCAAGGCTGGGACTGGGTGGTGGGGATACTGCAGTGTCTCCGTGAGATAAAGCTCTGAGCCTGTAACATCACAAGAAAATCCACTCCAGTATAGCTATCACTGTCTTCTTCGTGCCATTTTTTTTTGCTTTGTTGTTGTTAAACATTTTACCATTCAGGTCCGAACTTTAGGGCAGTGTCACTCATCTTCAGGGGTTTAGCAGTGGTGGTACTGGGTTGAAAAAGAAAAGAGACCTGTCATTAGTGTCAGATCTAAGTAAAATCTTTGCATAGAATCATAATAATGACGCGTCGTATCACGACGATGAAGAGTTCCATTATGGAATCGCCAGAAACACGCTTTCTCCAACCAAAAGTTTAATGGCAATATCCCCATTTCAAGTTATGTCTGTTGCACTACCTCATTGTTTGCGTATGCGATTTTCGCTCTCGGACGAATCCAGAAATATATCAGAAGCGAGAATTAGATTTAATATTTTTTTCGGGTGGAGAGGGGGTTTATAGCAACCAACGCACTAGTACAGCGATTAGCTTCTCAAGATGTCGGATGAAAGGAAGGCGGAGCCATCGAAGGCTTTGTTGTCACTTTATTTTAAGTGTACTTTTTTATATTGTCGGTTTGAAGTAATGGTTTTTAAATTATTAAGATATTAGATATTGGTTAGTTGAATCATTTCTTCCGATTTATCAGTAACATTCATTGATAAAATAGCCTTAATCAAACGAAAGAAATACACGTTGGGATTGCATCGTCTGGTCTGCGCAAAACGTCAACAAAGGGATATTTTCTCTCAAGGCTATAAACGGAGAATCATTGTTCCATTTGTTTGCTGATCTTGCGCCTGTGTTTATATCATCACTTTAGCTGCGATCAGTGTATATCACACTTATTTCTTCCAAATGGATCCATCCGTTTTGACAACGTTGAAGATTTTGATTACGGGCGAAAGTGGTGTGGGTAAATCAAGGTCTGTCAAAATTTGTTATATTTGTGGTATTAAAAATCATCGTCTTAATTTGTGTTTTCTGTTCATCGTTAGTCTGTTACTACGGTTTACCGACGACACTTTCGACACCGAACAGGCAGCAACAATTGGGGTGGATTTCAAGGTCAAATTGATCAATGTTGATGGAAATAATGTGAAATTGGCAATATGGGTAATTAATATGCAAATACGAACACTAGTCATGATAATTATCACACAATTTGAATATTCAGGATACTGCAGGACAAGAGAGATTTCGAACATTAACACCATCCTATTACAGAAATGCTCAAGGGGCCATTTTGGTGTATGATGTGTGTAGCCGCCAATCTTTTTCCAGATTAGATGCTTGGTTTGATGAATTGGAGACATATGCCACCAACACAAACATTGTCAAAATGTTGATAGGCAACAAAATTGACAAGGTGAGATTTATGCAAATTATTCAATCAGGATGTGCCATTATATTAAAATTTTTCTAGGACCGAAGAGAAGTGAGCAGAGAAGAAGGTTTAAAGTTTGCAAAAAAGCATTCAATGCTGTTTATTGAAGCTAGTGCCAAAACTAAAGACGGTGTCCAAATGGCTTTTGAAGAGCTCGTTCAGAAGGTACAGTTACCAAAAATTCTTCCTTTTTTGTGTTCCTATTCTTATGCTTTAAAATTGTTTTAAACAACCAGATTATTCAAACGCCTGGTCTATGGGAAGTTGATGCTACCTCTCAAAGAGGTTTATCCCTCTCCGACAGAACTCAAGCTGGCCAGCCTTGGTCATGTTCTGGCTATTGCAGTATGGTATGAAAAGTGAATGGGAGAAACTTAAACGTCTTTCGTAATGCGAGCGATTTGTGAGGTTTTGCCACGATATTTCGATACGTTTTTATTGCGCCTTTGTCCAATAATGGACCAATATTAATGGTTAAAACCAATCTTTTGGCGTTATGCTTTATCGCTAGTTTTTTTTCCAGTCAACTAAAAAATGTTCTCGTTAGGAATCGGTTTGCCGATATTGTTGCGAAAATTCGTCTCAAATTTAATACATACAATATTTCAACGTTCTCACGATCTCCACCTTACACAATACGTACCGTTTTGGAATGATCTAGTTGTTTGTCAAGCGTCACTGAGAATACCCACTCGTATTATTTCGAAAGTGTAATAACCGGTAATATTAAATAAATTGCGTAGTAGGATGTGAAACAGGACCCAAAAAAAAAAAAAAAATAAAAAACGCGCCATACCCTAGGGCACATGTACCGATTAGACTCGTTTGTACATATCAGAAAATTGTATAATTTTTTCGATGCAATCATTCCATTCAACTTATCAGCTTCCGTCTAGACGTCAGTCTGGATTAGATATTTTGGTTTTATTTGGATTTCCCTGACGTTTTTGAACTCGTGGCACGCGGGATGTACCTGAAATAGTAGGCAAACTTAAACGGCTATCGGTTATAGCCCCGGGAGATTAGGAGAACGCGTGGCGTGATCGTGACATACGTCATTTATCGCTGCCTTTAAATGTTAGTATTTTCCGTTTTTTTTAACGACATGTAGGGAAGACGACGCCACTTGTTGCTGATTGCACAAGTATCATCGTCTAGACAAATCACGTGATGTAACGCAAGATTAACTCGACAATGAAACGATAATTTACAAAGAACAATGAGATCGCAAAACGAAGTGCAAAATGAAATAATGGAGTTTAAAACAAATCGAATTTGATGAAGCGAATGAAAAATTCGAAGCGTCGGAGACAACGCCAAGAGACGAATATTAAAAGGCTAGTAACGGTGGCAAGGATGAAGTAGACGTCGATCAGTGATCGCTGAAAACGATTGAGGTCTCGTGAGCCCAACTGGAGGTGCTTAGCACCTTTGTGACGAGCAATATACTCGGTCCAGTACAATCCGCGTTCCAGCGGAGTTTCAGGCTGGTCACGCAACAAACTCTGGCGTCGTTTGACATTTGATAGATACGTGTCTTTGTAAATCAACTGCCGGATTGCGCGATGTAGCCGCTTCTCTTCGATCTGATTCCAACGCAGTTGAAGGGCGTACCCGTCACGCACTGCCTTGTCCATATTGAGCAACTGATCGCTTATGAAAGGTAGGCCGAGAACGGGAACACCGTGGTAGATTGCCTCTTGGGTGCTGAGTAGGCCCCCGTGAGTGAGGAAAAGTCGGCATTTCTCATGGCCTACCGATTTCCATTCATCGTTATTTCGATATAGGTTAGTTTCGTAGGACGTTAGTTTAATACATACCTAAGAGATCCTGCTGAGGAAGCCAGTCGAGTAATAAAATATTGTCGGATAAATTGGCCGGCTTGTTGATTCCCCTCCACTGCCAGACGACCCGCTGGGGTAATCGGGAAAATACCCGAATAAAGACGTCCAACATTTGACGAGGCATTTCATCCATGGGGATGATAGAACCGACTCCGAATAGAATGAAGCCATCATTACCGGAAGCGGAGACAAACTCTTCAATGTAAGGAGCAAGAGGTTTAGCAGGTCGGCAGTGAATTCCACCCAGCTCGACCACACCTGGTGGATATGCTCGAGGATAACTGAAGGCGGGATGAGTATTAGCGAAGGCGGCGCTGACGTTGGCCTTCATTTCGATCAAGGATGGTGCTCCAGGAAAATATTTCTCTATGGTCGGTTGAATGCGTGGAAAGATGAACGTGTCTTGGAAGAAGTTGAGCAGATGAGTGATAACCGTATTGATTATTCGCTGCGCCAAATTCATTTTGTCCGTCATGGCCATCAGGAAAAAAGGGACATACTCCTTAAAAATAAAAAAAAAAAAAAAAAAAAAACAAATTGCATAAGTACAAATTTAGAAAAATGAAGGACATCGATGGGTCTGATCGCATTTCTGGTTTTTTTTAGTGCCTCACCGTGTGCTCAGAATCGCCCAGCAGGTACGCAGAATCTGTCATCAGAACATTCGGGCTGGACAAGATGAAAGGACAACGGAAATGCCAAGCCAGCGGGTAACCGGCGTACGAGACGACTTGAGACAAGAGGACTAAATCGAATTGGCCGTGACGTAATACTGATTGGACGCCTGCATCAGTGTAAGTGTACTCGAGGACCTTGTCTATTTGACTCGATAAATGGCGAAAGATTTTCAATTGGGAGCGGATGGAATGCTGGGCGGCTAATTCGAAAAAATTCTGCTCGGCGCTTTCCGGATCGAGCATCGAATAATTCAAGTTGGGAACAACTACTTCGTCCAGGTTGTACATCATTTTGTGGTATCGAAGGTCAGTCGATTCTTGGTTGGTGATGAAGGTCACGCTATGGTTCCTCCTAACAATAAATAAAAAATCCATTAGTTATTCGCGTGTTATCAACGTCCTTAAATCTTACTCTAATAAGCCTTGAACAAGAGGGATGAGAGTGGCTTTATGACTATGGGATCCGAATGGCATGAAGACCAGGATGTTGTGGCTGCTAGCCAGGCCCAGCAAGAGAAGAAAAGAGAGAGCTATCGAAGACGACATTTTCATAAATGGACTTGGGAAACGTGCGCTGTTCGACCCTCATCAAGTTTGGTATTTATATAGCAAGAGCCTTATCTTTGGTTGGGCCTACACAGACAAGAAAAAAATGCTCACCCGTTGCTGCGGAACGACACGTATTATGGAGGGGGAGGGAGGAGGTATTTCTCGTCTTTCGATATTTTTTGTTTAGTCATATTGCTTGTTGTAGGGCCTTGGCAATAAACGTGGCGACATGACACCACCCACTTTGTTCAATAGACATATTGCTTATTTATTCTTTGTCTCTGTCTGGAAATTTTTATGGGTAAAACCGAATCGAGACAGGGCGCTGATAGTGACTCAGACATCAGCTCTAGTTTTACCTACTGGACGTGCTCGTTTTTCGTTTGTTTTCATTTGTTGGTGCTGTCAAAAATAGTTATGGTTAATGCGATCTGTAGGGAGATGAGAGATAATCGCAGGATACCAACTCGAATTAGAAAGGGCGTTTTTTTTTTGGGGCCACTCTCTCCAAGGCCAAAAACGTATTACGGATAATACGATGCGACCACCATCCACGCGTAATACGCACGTACGCGTCCTAATGTCCTTGTTGTTACAATCGAAAAAATGAAAATCGTCCTCCACCCTTCTGCCAGGTCCTAAAATTCCCTTGGCTAGGAAGCAAAAGTAATCCATTAAGTAGCTTTTTGTTACCTTCTCGTAGTTATGATTTCCTCGACCTTTCTCCATCCACGAAAGACTTACGAAAAGCACTAGGAATTGGCCTTTCTCTTCAATGCCTCATTGCGCAACAACGTCCCCTAAACGACACCGAAATATATTTACACCAAACTGTTAAAGCAATACACAAAATATACTCGTTCACCTTCGTACGAGAAGAGACCAATTAAAAACCAGTTTTCGATATAACAAGAAATGCTAATTCCAGGAGCTCATGTTGACATCTATTTGAAAAAAAAAAAGAAGAAGATGGAACATGTAAAACAAAAAGGAACAATAAAAAAAAGGCAAATGCTAGAAGGTTCTTTGAAACCACCCTTCACTGTAACTCGAAGGTTGGTAAAGATTTGAATCTAGTTAACCCATTGGCTAAAACCCACCCGTTCTATAAAAAAGGAAAGAAAAAAGGGAGGCACATTTTTCCGTATGCCCAGGGATGAGATGGTCAGGTATACCAATGCGCCTCTAGCCTCTCCCAGATCCATCCAGCCTATTGGTTCTTCACCCTCTAAGGGAATACTCGCTACACCTACAAATATTTTAGGCTTTCCGATATCGTCTGAGAACCATCCAGAGGTTTTCTATTCATCCACAGTCCATTGCCAGACGACTGCCTTCTTTTTGTGAGCGCAAAACGTACTTCAAAAAAAAAAAAAACGTTTGAACGGGCCTTCGTGCAAATCACGTGTCCTACATAATCCGGATATCACGTAATAGCTTCTAGCTAAGGTAAGTTTGGCTTACTGCCGGTCTACCACATTTCAAGTAACCTGCGGTAAGGGCGTGAGTTCAATCCTTTTATGCACCCGTTCTCAAGGATCTAATTTAACCGCATCTGCTTAGCACCAGTTCCTCAATTTAGCCAGCCCTCCTCTATCTAGTTTCCTACTTCAATGTCCTTCTCTATAAGCAACAGATTCCCCAACTAGTTTATAAATTGAGCAGAGACAATGGAAATGCAGCGTGTTGCTAACGAGAAACCGCGCGTCTAACACTGTTGTTGCTGGCCTTTAGTAGTGACACAGATCCTCCATAAAAGGTGTGTTCAATCCCTATTCCACCCTACATTGTCTTCCATTTTAAGGTGATCCTGTTGCCATGTGCTTCTCTAGTTAGCAACAGGTTGCAATTCAATCGAAATTGAATGCCAATTAGATTTCAAGTCATGACGTGTGTGTCAGATAACCTCAATTACAATCGCAGTTTTTCTTTCTTTTCGTTCGTTGTGTCGCAACTAAGCGTGCCGATCTCCCCTTGTGTTTTGATTTCCGTCAGGGGTTCTTGACAGAATGACCCACTCTCACCCCGACGTTCAGTTATATTTACAATCCGACGTAGATACGAGCTTACGCGATAGCACATAAGTAGTGCCAAGGGCGCAACGCAGACAATCTCTGAATCTGACGAGAGACTCTGGAAGTTTTCCCGATCTTAAATATTGACTTTCGTGTCTTAATCAGGCCCAGATTACTCTCGATAACAACTATACAGGCCCGTGGCTAGCATAGGGTCGCAGCGTTCGAATTGACGTAGAAGGGTCATTGAGTGCGAGTCAGCAATGTTTTTTCTTAAGACATAAAAATTTTTAAAAAATGTTAACTTACCCCAATTTTAGGATTAGTCCGTCATGGGTAGCTGCAAGAAGTTCTTTGAGTCTCACATACGTCAGTACTTGAAGACTATTGTTGTCGTATTATTTCCACTTCTCCTCCTACCGTTGGCCTTCCATGGAGCGGTAAGCATCTTTTGCATACCTACGAAAAGATTTTTCATAACAGAATTCTATTAATTGACAGGAAGCACGAGCTGGTTATTGTGTCCTACTGATGACCATTTACTGGCTCACATCAGCGCTGCCTGTGGCAGTTACTAGTCTTTTACCTATTGTTCTCTTCCCATTGCTGGACATCTTGAGCACATCTGAAGTTTGCGCTCTCTATATTAAGGAGTCCAATATTGTTTTCTTCGGCGGCGTAGTGTTGGCACTAGGCGTCGAACGATCCAATCTGCACAGAAGAATAGCCTTGCGAGTCATCCTTACATTTGGCACGAATCCACGATGGTACAAGCCATTACTAGAAAGCCTTTTGTACCTGCGGGCGTTAACTTTAGGAATCTCTAAAACAGGTTGATGTTGGGCTTCATGATTGTCAGCATGCTGCTGTCTCTATGGATATCCAATTCTGGAGTGACGGCAATGCTGATTCCCATCGTGGACGCCGTAGTCGATGAGCTGTTTCAAGTAAGGATTGTATTCTCAAACCGTCTATGACATTGACTAGAAACTATATCCATTTGTATGCTTACCAATTTAAGGATTCCAAGGATGTCGAGTTGGGAATGAACTACATGACGTCACATTCCGGCCATTCACCTGTCGCTGTCGTACACGAGAAGGAATTGCCCTCGGAGAGGAGGTGATTTTTCTTTCTTTTTCAATTAAAGTCGCACATAATACGAATTTTGGTTATGTAGCAATGGTCTCAATAGCATCAAGCGGCGGATGAAGGTTCCATTTTTCATATCCATCAGTTACGCTGCAAGCATTGGCGGAACAGGAACACTGATTGGCTCGGGGGCACCTCTAGCTCTCAAAGGAATTCTAGAAGAGTAAGACCAATAAAATTTTGACAGCACAAACAAAAAAAAAAAGGAACGTGCCATAATAGTAATGAATTACCACAGGTTATACGGGTCTGAAACCGGATTGAGTTTTGCCACTTGGATGGCCATTGGCGTACCTGTCGCATTCTTCACCACCTTCTTCGCCTGGCTCTGGCTTCAGCTTCTCTTTATGGAGAATTTCAAGTAAGTCAATCCATGAAAAACCTGCTTAGCAGAATATTGAATTAAAGGCGTTTCAACTTGTGCTCAGGTCAAGTCAAAACGAGGACAGTGGCATGCGGAACAAAACTGAAATCAAATCCTCCATTAGAAATCAATACAGAGAGCTCGGACCCATAACCTTCTACGAGAAATCAATCATGTTTCTTTTCGGGCTGCTAATCATATTGTGGGTCTCGAAGGATCCTCAGTTTATGCCCGGTTGGGAAGACCTGTTCCCGATTGAGTAAGTCCACTCTGCAATCTCTTTTCTTTTTACACGTAAGTAACGAACAATGGCACATGTTTGTACAGGCATAAGATTGGAGACGCCACAGTAGCCATTGCTATTGTTCTTCTCGCCTTCGTACTTCCATCTAAACCAAATTTTTGGTGTTTCACTCGTCCTGGCAAAGGTGAATATAATGTCATTCTATACTTTAGCTAATTGCCATCAAGACATTACCGGCCTGTTGTAACTATCTAGAACCAAACTCGAGTCCAGCTTTACTCGAATGGAGTTACGTTCAGCAAAGATTTCCATGGAGTGTTCTTCTTCTGTTGGGTGGAGGCTACGCAATCAGCGACGCTTCTAAAGTCTCTGGATTGTCTATTTTGCTTGCTCATCGTCTATCTGCTTTAGCTGCCTTGCCTTCTTTTGCTGTCATGTTTCTCCTATGTCTACTCGCTTCAGCCATGACCGAAATAGCCTCGAACGCAGCCGTAGCCTCCATCTTGCTTCCCATCGTGGCACAAATTGTACGAACTTTGCTCACACTTATACGAAGCACATATATAACTATAACAATTATTTCTCTTACAAGGGTGAGGTGACCAATATGAACCCACTTTACCTGATGATTCCAGTCACTATCAGTTGCTGTCACACATTCATGTTACCTATTGGGTCGCCGAGCAACGCCATGGTTTTTTCAGCTGGCAAGATGAAACCTGCCGAAATGGTATATTTTTTAAGCCTCTGTTGACTAAACTTGTTCTCTTTAATGACTACGTTGTTCATACTTTCAGATTAAAGCTGGAGTAGTTATGAACATCATCAGCATCTTTGTTTTGTGCATCGTTATGGAGACTGTAGGAGACGCCGTGTTTGACCTACACGCTCCAGAGTTACCCTTTTGGACTGACGGGGCGCGCACCCAAGCCATTATGATGCGGCCATCTTGAAAACAGCAAAGATTATAGATGGAGCGTTGTTTAAAATTATTTCCGTCCAGTTCACAAGCCCTAAGTTGCCGAATCTCTATTCCTGTATAGTTAACGAATTTCTACATGAAGTGATTGTATCATATATTTTCATATCTGACCCAATGTGATAGCGAAGTTATGAAGCCATCCTTCGGAATACTTCCAAAAACCAGTTTTTTTTTGCAAGTGTTTGATTTTTCCTTTTGATGTTCAAAAGCCTTATGGGAATCTGAAAAAGAAAATGGTTTAGTAAATCTTATTTTGTTTTTTGTTTTTTTTATCACCGTCTATAATTAAATTAAAAATATGATTTTGACAGATATGGTGCATATGCCTAATTTGGCAACACCGTCGCAGACTACACGGTGAAAATTAACTAGGCAATAGAAGAACTTCCATGAGCTGAATCACTTTGACAGTTGGGATCCTCAAATTCTATTTGTTTTGACTCTGCTTAAGTATTGGTCTAGTAATTACAGTGTGGAGAAATTTTCCTCTCTTTCGATTAAAATATGGAAAAGCAGTCTAAACATTGGGAAGGTAAAATAAGTTTGTACTCACGAATCTTTTCGCCGGCCGTCTCCATGTAGCATTTACCATTTTATCTTTAATTTCCAGATGTCCGTGACTTGTTCAGAAGCTGGAGGGAAGAGAACTGTCGGCAGAGTGAAGACGTAGTCGATCTATGGAAAGAGGTATTGGCAAATCACTTTAGTAAACTAGGTGATGAAGGTTGGCTTGTTTTGGAGCAAGTCTTTATTGCAGCACTGGACTGCCACAGTATGGAAGTAGCAAACTTTTGTCTTTCAAAGTTGAATCAAGAGTTTCCTGATAGCATGAGGGTTAAAAGGCTCAAAGCAATGAAATATGAAGCTTTAGAAAGGTACAAATGTTTACATAATATCAAGATTTCATCTCCTTCATCAATATTTTTTCGTCAGGTATGAGGATGCTTTGGATATCCTCGAGCTAATCATTAAGAAAGATGAAACTAATGCTGCCCCACGTAAACGCAAAGTTACAATCTACAAGTCCCAGGGAATGATAATCGAGGCCATAAAAGAATTGACCGATTACCTTAGAATGTAGGTTATCTTAATCTGATTCTTTAGGGAAAAAAGTGAATTTATAAAGTTTTTTTTTTTTTTTTTTTTTTACCTAGCTTCATGGCTGACCAGGAGGCATGGATGGAATTGTCTGATCTTTACATCAGCCAACAGGAATGGAACAAAGCTGCATTTTGTGTTGAGGAATTGATACTACACAGTCCTTTCAACCATTTGTACCTTCAAAGATATGCAGAAATCAAGTATACTCAGGTATTATTACATAGCTTTTTTTGCTGGATATACCTTTTCTTAAGTATCCATTTTTGTAATAGGGAGGTTATGAAAATTTAGAAGTTGCTAGATCTTATTACGCCCAAGCTGCCAAATTAAATCCAAACAATGTTCGAGCACTTTACGGTCTCTTGCTTGTAAGTATTTAACAACAATTTGTGATATGAATTAGTTACTGACCTTCATTACCATTTAGACCTCTGTTCATATGGCATCCAACTCAAAATGCCCTTCTCAAAAGAAGAAAGAAAGCATCAAATTGAGTGAATGGGCGACGAATCAATTGTCTCAACTTCAAAGTTCGAACGACAGCAAACTATTTTCATCCCAGATTCTTGAAGGCATGGGCAACCTGCAGATTGGCAATGATTCAAAAAATTAACCTAAAAAAAAATAATCTGTTTAGCAAAATTGGTCCAAGAATTTCACTTGGGATTGTTTTTTTAGCCGTGTCCCTCCATTTTTGGTTTTCTTGTGTTCCGAGTCAACTCGCTTGTCCCTAATTGGTTAAAATATATTTTAGATAGAAGTTTTCACCATTGAAAATGCACCCGGCTGTATGGAATATTCGTCCAAGAAAGCATCCAAGTTCTCAACAATTTTCGTCACGCACCATTTCGCTTTCATCGTCATTGTTTTTCAGAGAAAACGGATTCCCTTTTGAGGTGAAGGTTAGCGGTGGTAGGGCCTGCCTACCTCAGTTTGAATTACGTCTGTCTCAATCTCTACGTAACAACGCCCTTGATTTTAAAAATTCCGGACACGAGGTGTGAAGTGAAACTGATCAATCATGGCGAAACCGAAGTTCACCTTGCATCACGGGGGGATTTCCGCACATTCCAGAGGGCAAACACTCTTCATTGTGTTCGGTCATCGAACGACCGGAAACCCACCGGGCCCTAAGACGGCCAAAGAAAAAGAGATTTGCATGAATAAGAATAGTCAAGGCTGTGGGCGACCTTGATGACGAAGCATAAAAAGGAAATACGCAACGGGCGTGAGCTGGGCGGTTTTACTTCATCGGGACCACAATGGACGGAAGGAGAGGCGGGCTAACAGGATGCATCTGCACGGGCTAGCGCGTTAAATCAGCAGAACGTCAAGACACGAATCTTCAGTTGTTTGCACGCAGTGGGATACGTCAGAGTTCTTCTGAAATTGTCTTTTTGTTTCAGTTGTTCTACTGAAACAACGGGCTAACGGAGTTCTTTTGCCGGAATCGTTTAAGCGAAACGTTTTTCAACGTTTGAAATCAGTGCAAGTTGACTAACGTACAGCAGTTTGATCCATCATTGTTGCAAAAATGCTGAAAGAGTGCAGTTTACTGTTTGTTTGGTGGACGACATTAGCGCTGACAGCTACCCTACAGCCGCTTCCCAGCCACGTAGCGACGGGCGATTGCCGATCCAGTGAAGACTGTGGGCCGTCCAGTTGCTGCCTACTCGGTAATCACTGTTTGCTTACACTCTAAACTAAATTAGCAATTAATTAAAAAAAAATAATAATAAAATAGGGATGATGCGGTACAGTACGCCTTGGTGCGCCCCATTACTGAAATTGGGCGACGAATGCCGACCGTCCAGCCATCAGATAATAAATAGAACATTGTCTTACCCAGGAGGCCTTGAAATCTTCCTTAAAGATGCTCATCAGGTTTGAATTTCATTGACATGTTGCCAATTAGAAACCAACCAAAAATTTCTCTTTTTTTAAAACCAAGGTTTTGTGTCCGTGTGACGCCAATGAAGGACTCGTTTGCAGCCCACTCAAAGGGACGTGCGTCTACGATGTCGTCAATGATATTCCTCCACTCTAAGACTATTAACCTGATTCGTTTTTGTTGGATGTCTCTTCGAATTCTTTCACGTTGTTCCGCCTTTAAAAATAAACCGTAAACTGGAGAAATTTGATATATTTACCATTCACAAGCGGGAATAACGTAATTTTAATCTGCCTTCTTGGTTTGATGGTTTTTACCCCGGATTTTCGTGCCGACCGATGCTCCTTTGCGAGCTGCCTGTACCAAACCTTTAAACTGGCCGCTCATCTTGGCTTTTTTCCTTTTGTTGAGTGCGTTCCGACTCAGCGGCACGTAAGCAAATGGATCGGGTTGACCTTTACGTTTGACATCTCCACGCGCCTTGGAGCTACGGAACTCGGCTCCGTAATCCACCGGTTTCACTTTTTCTTGGCTCTGTTTAGCTCTCTGTTTGGTGGTCAGTTTCTGAACGGTCCGCTTGGCCGACGGTTTGGCCGCAATGGCAACAGGTCGATGGATACCAGATCCACCCGCTTGATACTTGAACGAAGGCTCATCTTCATCGTCATTGATCGATTCACGATCGTCCTTCTTGCGTTTACGGTCCACTTCCATTTTGTCCAATGCTCGACTCAGGCCGACGTCAGATTCTTGTGAAGTATCGGACGAGTCCCCAGCTTCGTCGATAATCATCCGGCCGTCTGGGGCCGTTTTGAAGATGCTTTCCTTCTTCTTTTTCTTTTCAACGTCAAACTGTCCTGGCATGGAACGCGCAGGATTGGTTGCTGAAACCTTCCTCGCTGCAGCTGGGTCCAAAAAATCAACAATGGATCCTTCCTCCTCTTGAATCCACGTCTTGGGCATTTTCTTTTTAACATCTTTGTCCTCTTCTTCATCCTCGAGATCACTGTCGCTATCGGCCAAAACGTGTTCCATCGTCTTGGGCTGGGTGGCCATTTCAGTCTCGTCCTCGTCATCTTCTTCATCATTTCCTTCCGCTTTCCGCTCTTCTTTCTGTTTCTTTTTACGAGCTTCTATTTTGCGGATGTTATTCAAACGTTTGAGGAGGACAACGTCATCTTCCGGGACGAGTTTCACGACTAAATCAGCTCCGCACTTGCGAATCAATCGGATGAAAATATCACGTGTTTTGATGAGAAAGACGCGTTTGAGCTCTTCATCCATTTCGCTCAGGCTGTCCATCAATCGCTTCAAATACAAAGGTAATCGCTGCGAATGGACGGTGACGGTAAACATGCGGATGAAAACCAGACAAGTTAAGACGACGTCGCGATTTTCCGTCACCAACAAGGCACAAATGCGTTCCAGGACAGTGTCGATCAGTTCTTCCGTGCAATTCGAGGCAAATTCATGGACGACATAGGTGACGGATGTGACAGCAGCGGCCACATGGACGTCATCATCGCTGCCCATGCCCTTCATCAGTTTGGTAATGTAATCTTTCACTGCCACTTGCGGATCTGCGGACCATTTCTGGAGGACTCGTCCGACATCGATGAGCAGCGCAAAGGCAGCGCCTTTGACCTTTTCGCCCACTCCTTTGACGGCCAGTGCTGCCTCTGAAGCCGATGCGGCCAAGAAACGTCGATTGGGGGCAGTTGGTGGCTGTTCGGCCAGCAGGGCAACCAAGCGCGACAGGGTGCGCAACCTCGACGCTTTGCTGGGCGCCTTGACGATGTCTCTCGAGGTGGTAAAGAGTTTAACGATGCGATTCAAACTGGCACGGACGTGACGGCCACAGTCGCTGGCCTCATCGGCGCCGACAATTTCCTCGACAATGCGATAAGCTTTCTTCTGAGGTTTGGCTTCACTTCCCATTATCCAAGGCAGACAAAGCTGTACAAAGCTTTCTACACGGTCCTGATCCTGGTAGACCACCAAGGCTCTCAACAAGGCCAGCACAGAGTCCCAGATGAAGAGGTTCTCTTCCGCCACAGCCTTATCCTCCTAATCAACACATTAATTTAATTATATTGCATGAAAAAAAAAAAAAAAAAAGGTTTATAACATTTACCGATTTCAAACTGGCAGATGCTGTCGTCATTTTCTCCTTGGCTTTATCAAAGAGAGAGTGAACAAGTTCAATGTCAGCTACCTGTAGGTAGTACGTCACCGTCTGGAACACTGACTCACGTTGCGACTCTTCCTCATCCGTGGTCGATTTGGTTGTAAACAAATTAAAGAGTAAAGGTATAAAATTCTTGGCGTAGCGTGACACTTCCATCCGAATTTTTTCATCCGTTTTTGAATGGATAATGAGCTGACGAAGGGCAGCCATGACCTCCATACGGATGTCGGGGCGTTCGGTTAGGGCGTGTCCCAACAACTTGGCGATCTTTTTGAACGCTACGTCGACATCCGTCGGGCACTTGCAAAAGCCGGGCAACAGGGCCCACATTTGCCGCTGGAGGAGGTCGAATACCCGGAATCCTACGCGATCCTCTTCTTCTTTGCATTTGGGGATTCTTGAATGACACGTTTGCGCCAACGGTAAGAAATATTCGATGAAAAATCCTAGTTCCGTGTTCTGAATGTTTTCACGCAAAATCGGCAAGAGCCAACTGTAGGGGAATTCGTACGAGTCCTTTTCACGGCCAGTAATGCCCAAAGGGATGCATTTCAAGAGGAATCGCGGTCCGCAAACTCGAACAGCTTTACCTATAGCAAAATCCACTTCGGCCTCGTGTGGAAAGCGTGGAGAGACACGCAAACTAGCCAGTGATTTAATTAAACTTTTTGACTACGTCCGGCCGTGTTTTGCCCACACCTTCGATCAATGTGGTACATAAATGGATGACGTACTTCCAGGCGTTAACAGTTTGATAGCCGAGACTTTGTTCGATGCTTCGAGTGATTTTCTCAGCGACCGATGTGACTGCGGCAACGTTTTCTGGCTGATCAAAGGCCGGTTCCAAGCACTGGCTGATCAATGATGCCAACGACGGAGTGACTGACATCACTACTGGCATTTTATCGCTGGACCAGAGGGCGGTGGCCACGCTGAAGAAGCGGGGAAGATGCCCTACACAGAGGAGTGAGTCCAGCCGGCCGAGGTTTAGAACAGCTTGCGACATGACACTCAGCCATCCGCGTAGAGGTTGCGTGTCGTTGGCCGAGGGTTGATAGTCGTAAAGAGCCGTGACGAGACGAGCATTCAGATCTGCTGATAACGTGATGGGCCTTGGCCGGCAGACGAACATGCTGTGGAAGCACTGCATGGCGCATGACGAGACGAGTACGTTGTTCAACGTCATCAGTTTGAGCAGCGATTCGCACAAGGGCTTCACTTCGCTTTGTGGTAATACAGCTAGAATTTCTTTTAGTAAGTTCAAGAGATGAAGCAGAGGCGAAGGTTCGCTGCCGTATCCGTGTTCTTCTATGAATGTTAAACAATATTTGCCTGTGCGCGCTGCGATTGGGTGCAATACAGGAGCGTTTTCGTCTTGAACTAGAAAGGTACTGCCTTTGAGAATGGAACTACGGAGAAAAGCGAATGAAATAAGTATTCAACTTATCAAAATGTGCAAAAAGATGAACTACCAAATGGCGTGTTGAGCGGCTTTGCGGACTTGTGGTTTGGGACTGGCCACAAATGTTAACAATGCGTCATAGATCTGTAATGTGGACGAATTGGACCAGGCCGAAGCATCTTGATTTCGCAGAAGAACACCCAGACAACCGATCAGCGAGCGTACTAAAAGGCTGTTGTCACTTTCAATGTAACGGCCAAGCAAATCGAGCAGACTTTTTGCTGACGTTGAGAATTTGGCTTTGAGAACGTTGGCTGGGACTCGCTTGATAACCATCCCCAAAAGAGCAAGGGTGGCGCCAAGCGAGTCCTCGCTAGTCTCTGCCACTTCTAGCGTCGTCATCAGAACAGCAAAGTATTCCGTGTCAGTTTCTTTGCCTCCTTGTTGCTTAATGACTTCAGACACAGCTATAAAACACAAACTATTGTGAGGAATGTGTTCAGTTGTAACGTGTGGGACGGTGTACCTGCGAGGACAGCCAACATTTCTCTGTGTAGGGCAGACGTAGGTGTAAAACCTCTATGTAATTTATTGAATGACACATTGCTGCAGTTGGAAAAACCTGTGGCAAATGTCTTGACTGAACTGCTGGAGCGAAATGTGCGCCCAGAAATGACGGAATAGGTTTCGTCATCCTCAAAATCTCCCTGGCACACGGACGGTGGAGAGGTTATGACTTCAACAGCAGCACTGGGATCATCGGTCTGCAAAAGGCATGATTTTTATCAAAAATTTAACTAGACAGCTATTACGGATACCTTGAAAGCTTCTGACGCATAAGTGTGTTGCTTCAATGCCTCCTCAGTTAAACCACTTTTTTGTGTAGGGCCAGCAGGCGGACCGAACAAAAACGGCTGAAAGAACCTGGTTTTGGCCACCTCACGATGTTTCTTGGTTGACGGATTTGAGCTACTACTCTGTCCTTTTGCCCATCGTTTCCCTTTATTTCCTGGTCCCTTTATACGCGTTTTTAACTTCCCCATCCTTCCTGATTTTTTAAAAAGCACGTCAATATAAGACGTGCAATTTTATCGGTCGTTAGAGGGTCTTTTTTTTTTTTTTTTTAAAAAAAAAAAAAAAGACTATCAATTCAGGTAATCAACTTCCACGTGTTTCGCTCCCACACTTTCTTGGGAACGTTTTGGAATTTTTCGTCTGCAAGAGTTAACAACGTTGCCTATTTCATAAATGGGAAAAACAAAATAAATCACAAAAATAGAAAAATCAAAATGTTTTAGAGCCACATCAAAGTGATTGGCACAATAAAACCAGTTGCTGCTGGCGTGAATCGATCGGTTTTTTTTACTTTAAGATCGTCTTTTTACAAGCGCTATCGGGTTGTACGTGTCACGCAGACAGCGTTTCAAATGTCATTGTTTTTCTGTTCCGATCGATTCCCATCTACAGCATGATATCTTATATTAAAGTATAACGTCTATTCTTTAGCTGTTGACTGCCTAACTTCTGGCTACTAGTTTTGACGGCCGGATATGATCACGTATTTTTTTTTTTTCTCTCTGCTCGAGACATAAAAGCAAGTTGGACGAGGGCTACAGTGTACGCACCCCGTGTGCCGATATCTTATAAAGGGACAGTAATGAAGAATGTTGGACAGGGAAAAAAAAATCTTTGTGTCTTCAATCAACGGAAACGATCTCTCGGAGTCATGACCAACATGAAAGGACGAAAGAAAAAAACAAGTCATATTCCTGGTATGAAATGAATGACACCTAATGACACACACACAAAAAAAAGTGAGTCTCCAAATGATTGCGCGTTTTTATTGCCACTATGACCTTGCATCAAAACCTGTACGCAGAGGTATAAAGAAGATGAAGTTGATGTTGGTGTCAAGTTGTGTTTGTATTTCCAAGTAAAACTGAGATCGACCTCACGTATTTTTGGCGATACGAGACGAACGCCGAGTTCCTAGGAGAGACCAATCATGAAATGACGCTGAAAAGAAGCTTACTTATCTCCTACACTCGTGTATCATCGTTACGTACTCGTTGTGACTATTGTACTCCTTTTCTCGACTCGAAAAACGCTCAGTATAAGACATCGAGCTACAAGTCAAAGCTGGGGTTCATTAACAGCTTTCGGCTGTCCAGTTTTCCGAGATTACACGTCTGTACGAAGGATTACTTTGTAATCACGCGGGAAAAAGACGCCTTGGCGTGACTGGTTATTTCCTTTTTGGATATGTACAATTAGCGTCAAACGAGCGTTGACAAGCTTCTTTTCACAACACCTTTTCTGTAGAAACAATTTGTCTATAAAAAAACACAAACAAAAAAAAAAAAAAACAGGGGGTGCGATTGAAGTCAAGTGCAAATAGAGTTTTCGATTGGTTGGCCATGCAGACAATGTACAACAGCTGTTGAGACATCATGGCGTGTGTGTGTGTGTGTATGACAACAGCCAACCGCAAAATACGAGTCAACTGTTTCGAACTCGATTTGACGAGATGTGTTGGACGATCGTTCACGTACAACAAAGTTCATTTGCGAATGGAGCCGTCGGATGAGTGTCACACGCTACTTCAACATCCTTGTTTGCAATTAAACGACTACGGTTCACAAAGGAGTTTGACAGTAAGTCTTTAAATCGTCAAAGAATCACCAGCGTTCAAATAAAATTAGACTTAAAATGTTGAAAGGCAACAGGTCATTGCAACCGGATCGTTTTAGATGACGGCTGTGCGAACGTCACGACGCAAGACGAAATGACGTCGGCAAACGTTGATCCAACGAACATTGGCCGGAAGTCATCGGAACAGAGCAAAGTGCCGACTGGTGATACGCAAACCAACAACGATGCGGAATCGATCGTCAAGTTGCGTTTGTTCTTTGCTACGGCAGCACTTTGGATCGTTTGGCTCCTCGTCTACGTCATCCTCTCCCATTGGCACTTTATTTAAGCCATCATTTCTGCGCTGCAACAATCATTGCCTTTGCACATTTCTAGCCAGTAAACAGACGGAGAAAGAAAAGCCCCCAAAAAAAAAAAAAGAAAGGAGTATTGATGGTTTGTAATGTGCAAAAATTCTTCAGCGAAACCAATTCGACAATGAAGCGGAATTTAATACGAAAAAAAAAAAAAAAAAAACGGGAGTTTGAAGCCGACAAAGAGGGTGAGAAAAATGCCTTTAAACAATCACACATCAATTAAGAAGAAAAAAAAAAATTTGACTAGACCAAATAGACGGGGCTTTAGAAATAGAGAAGAAAATTGACTTGTTCAAACAAAAACGGATACAACATACACGTTTAAAGACAAATGATGACGCTCATCCTTGTGTGTGTGTGTGTGCGAGTAGTTGACAAGTTGTCCCTTCCATTCCGGCAAAAGCGGGGCCGTGTCTTGTGTATCGATCGCGTCGATACACACCAGACTCGGAAGCAACACACACACACACACGGCATCACTATACTCTCCTTGGACATCAACAAACTTGTTTGCTCTCCGTGCACACACACACATCCTCACGTTCTTCTTCTTATTTTTTTTTATCTCCTCACTGTTGATTTTCCGTTATGGTAGGCGTATCATCCGAAATGGAATCCAAAGTTTCATCCAGCGCTTCCATCTACGTTTCCAGAGTTTACGAAAAAAACAAAAACAAAAAACGTTTAATGTAAAGTTGGGGTCTAAATTACCTTAGCATCGACTTGTTGGTTCTCGGTAGCCGTTTCTTCCATGTTTAAGACTAAATCGGCCGTAGACTCGCTGATAACCATTGGCTGTTTGGCCGCAGCCCGTCTTTCTTTAGCCCGTTGTAAAATCAAATTGAGGGCCCCGCTCTTAGTGGGCGATGACGCTACCAGTCCAGTCACCGTTCCATCCTTTGTCAAGTTCATCAAAGTTATGAAGAAAAAAAAACAAAAAAAAAACGATTGAAATGAGACCATTAATTTGGCCCGGCAAGCGAATAATGAGCAGCTAATGAACACAAAAAAAAAAAAAAAAAAAAAAAAATGGGCCATGCTGAACACGACTAAAAATTGTGCAATATACACACGCGCCCAAAAATACCTGCGCTGTTGATGAGTTGTCTGTAATTGGAGTGGCTGGATTCTTCTCGGCTTGCTCCACACTTTCCGTTTGGCTGATGCGGATGAGCGGAATGCGAGCCGGAGAACGCGGCGCTTCAGTCATCGTGTCGTCCGTTGGCTGCGGCTTGGCCGTCGACTGGCCAATGGACGTGCGACTCGGTTTGGCTCCTACAATCGGCGGACCGCTGCTGCTGCTGCTCGATTTCTTCTTCTTCTTCTTGACCACCGATGCATAGACCGGCTGAGCAGGTGGTGGACTGGCCGATCGCTCCACTGGCCGGCCAGCGGCAGGTCCACGAACGTTCAAGGCAGGACTGTCTCGCGGCAACGAATCGCTTATATCCAAATCGCTCCCGTCAGCGTATCCTCCAACCGCCGCTTCGGCACGTGCTTCTGGTCCGGCGGAAGTTCGACGGCCTGTCGGTCTAGCGTTATCGGCTGGCTGTGCCCGTCTGCCGCCGTAACGTCCCGTCACTGTCGGCTGTACCGGAGGAGACACTTGAATCGCCGGTCCTGCGCGTTGATGCGTCGCTTCAGCACAACCTCCTTCTGTTTAGCGCAAAACATGAACAAGCGTCTCGATCATCTCTATTTCTCACATGCAAATTATCTAATACAATAATCCAACAAATAACAAACAAACAAGCGACTAAAAAAATACCTTTGCGTTTTTCGACGGCCTCTTTGGCCAAAGTTTGAGGCAAACTCGTTTGCGTCTTAGTCGGCACAAAAGGGACAGCTGTCCTCCATTGGGCGATTATCTTTGCGGCCGCGGCATCGGGAAGAGCCGATGGCCCAGCACTTTCTTGCTCCTTTTTCTGTCTCGTCTTCATGCGTTCCGCGTCTCGTTCGCGTCTCAATTGGGTGCGCAAGTCAGTGACGGCCTCTCTCAGCGACGAGCTGAGCGATACCAAGTAGTAAATGACGAGAATGAGAAGCACCAGGAGCGGAATCACCACGCCCGGCGAAGCGATATAGCTCAGGACCCAGTGGAGGCTCTCGGGCGTCGCCTTCAGTAAGCTCTGCGTCATGACGTGGAAAATCCGGGCGTAATCGCTGAACGGGCCGCAGTGCCAAGACGGCTCCAACCAGACGATGGCGTAGGCGACGGGCAAAGTGCAGAGAAACAGCATGATCAACAACAGCCACAGGTAGAAATTGTTGGACCGCGATGCCCGGAAAATCACCTCGTGGGGCACGTTGCACGTCAAGACGGCCCACGAACGAATGTAGAGCAACAGGAATAGCTTGAAAATGTTGATGGCCGGCAAACCGGGCGAGAAGAACATTCCCATCCTATTTAAGCCATTCGTTATTCATTGGTTCAATGTAGATGAGAGAACGAAAGACTCACCAAACCATGCCTTGATTGTTGACGAGATGCAGAATGTTTTCAGCAATCTTGAACTCGCCGTACTGCGGGAAATACTTTTCCAAGTCCCAGCACCAACATCCGTTGAAAACGCGCACAAACAAGGCCCGTATAAAGTCGATGATTAAAATCGATATCGTCGTAAATACCTTCACAAAAACCAGACACAAGAGCAAATTAATTTTCGCCTACGTCACACGCGCACCATCTGCAAAAAAAAAAAATCATACTGACAAAGAGCAAAAACGTCCAACTTGTTAATAAAGCATGCTTTCCATTTTTATTTGACACACAAAAAAAAAAATAAATAAATAAACATAAATCAGATTAAAAAACAAAAAAAAAAAAAAGCTGAACTGCACTGTACTTTGGGAATTATTATTTAACATTGAAATGCACTCGAGGAGTTGCATCATTTCTTGACGGCCAGCGAACCGCAAACGTATTGTTCGCATTTCTCCGCTTTGACAAACACGTCGTACGACTCTTTGATCGATTCCGGAACAAACGACTCGACGGCCGCCGTCACGGTATGCGCAGTATCAGAGAACGATTTAGACATGGAACCCAATTCGCAGACTAAACGCTGGATGCATTCCTGCGAACGCATCGCGGCAAACACGACTTGCGTCAGCTTCTCGATTTGCGCCAAACTCATCGACGGAAAGCCGGAACTAGTCTCATTGGCTTCGCGACGCCTACGATTCCAACCGTCGGGTCCGCTCTGATTATCTTGTGCTGACCCGCCATATCCTGGCGGAGCTCCTTGCGGTGCTCCACCGTACCCCTGCGGAGCGCTGCCGTAATTCTGCGGGCCGGCGTAGGCGTTGGGCATCGGCGTCGTCGTGAAGAAAGGCGTCGTTTGCACCAACTCGGGCGCCACTGGAACTTGAGTGCCGAACGCTCCGCCGCTAATGAAAGGCTTATTAGCGAGGCCTTGTCCAGCTAAAAGGTATTTGATGATGAGGATGAGCGGAATGGTGATGGGCAGAACAATGGCCAGCGGCAAAGCGATGACTTTCTTCAACAACTTGCCGATGCCAAACTCGTTCGTCTCTTCTTCGACCAGCAAATGTTCGGGCATCATCACCATCGGCGTCAACGGGATGGGCACAGGCATTTGCGGGGCAGCATAGGCTGGACCAGCTTCGACGACATTGTAAGACGGACCGGCCGTGACGTAAGACGGAGCAATCGTGGTCGAGTACAGCAACGGCGCGATTGTAGTCGTCATCTATTAAACATCATTTAACATCAAATTACAATACAACTAATTAAAATAGAAAGACTTACTTTTAAAAAGATGGTGATGACAACAATAGGACGGAACGAGCTGCACGACTGAGCCGCTAATGTCAAAGTTCACTACGCTTTATATAGAGGACCGATATCGCCTTTAGGTCCATTCGCAACGTGAAAAGATTACGTCATCAAACCACCTTAGGATATCTACGTCCTTGGAAAATGGTGGGCGTCATAGTGTAGGGGGTAGAGTAATAGACTCCCACAAAACTATGATACCCTGCCTCTATGTTTCTTGTAGATCCTTGAACCAAATCCCATTTTCTTACGGACAAGAAAAGGGATTTTATCCTAATTAGCAACTGGCGGGCTAATGAAAAAAAAAAAAAGAAGAGAAAGGGGGGGGGGGGACTGTTAATGAACTTGCCAGATCCATGATGGTCAATTTCACCAATTCCTGGCCGAACATGGTCTCCCAGCAGAGTTTGCGCAGTTCCAGACGGGTCGTCGGATCCAGCGTCGGTTTCGGCATTTTGCTAATCGCCGCCATTTCTTCTATTTCAAATTAAAAAAAAAAAAAAAAAAAAAAAAAAAAGAATGGAAAGGAATGATTTAATTCGATTAGAAGGCGCTCTTTCGTCGACTCTATTCTCTCAAAAGAAAAAAAAAAGAGAAAAGGCTTTGTTTGTTGAAAAAAAAAGGACAGGTATCTTACCGGACCTCTTTTTCTATTCCCCTCTTTCAAATGTTTCGTTTCCGTTTACAATCTTTTAAAAACGTGCTTCATTCCACTAATGTTTTGTTCATTTTTTTTTTTGTTTTTTTTTTTTCATTCTACGTCTTAGTCTACTTGCCTAATTTATTGGAAGCTATTTTCTTCCGATGAAAAGAAACAAATAGTTTAGCCTTAAAATTCAAGTCCATTCTCATCGCTAATTGATGCGCACGCCTTTTTTCAGTTTGAAAAATACCGTTTGGAAGAGTGCTGCTGGAGAAATGGACGGATGAATGGAACGATGTGATTGTTTCATCTCGAGAACTCGTCCAAAATGGAGTGCATCCTTGCGGATTATCGCCGCGACACGGCACTCCATGACTGCTCCTGTTATCATTTTCTTCTCCAGGAATGTCGGTCGTTAAACTGCTGAAGTAGCCGACCGTGTCGTTCCACGGACAAACAATCAAAGGGCACATGTTCCGCGTGGTGCTTTCACTCGTCCCGACCGGATGTCGGGTCGTCTCATTGTCGGTCGCAACCCACTCATCCGGCGGCACGTCGGTTTGATTCAAAACGGAAAGGTCATACGCGCTGCTGGCCAATGAAGAATCATCTACGACATCCTCGTCTTCTTGCGTCGTCAAAATCAATCCGGCCGTGTGCCAGCGCATCAGATCGTCCAGCAATTCCGGCGTACTGCTGCTCGTCGCTTCGGATGTTCTCACATCGACGGTGCTGGTCTGAGTTGTAGTCATTGGCTCGGTGCTCGTCGTGTACGGAATGCGGACGGTCGTGTTGCGTTTCAAATTGCGCAGGATCGAATTGAGCGAGTCCAATAATCGCCCGATGCTTTGCGGAGTAGATTTCAAGGACGACGGATTGCCCGTCGTCGTCGTCTCCAACTGCCGTTTCGCACGTTCTGGAACGTTTTCGTAATCTTCTTCTTCGTCGTAAATGAGTTCGTCTTCTTCCGAAATGAACGTCGTCGTCGTCGTCGTCATTGTTGTCGTGATGGCCGAGTGCGTGCTGAGGGACGGACCTTCCGTCGTCTCTAAGGTAGGACAATCGACCATGATTTGGAAACACGTTCCAGTCAACGATTCTTCATCTTGTTCCGTCACAGGTTCGGTGGACGTGCTGTACGTTTCCATGCGAACTTGATTCTCTGTCGCGTTCAGGATGAAAAGGACGGTGGGTTCGGTGACGTCGTAAAAGGCGTTGGTCTCCGACGTGGAATTAAAAATGGGCGTCAATAAAGAGGAGGATTTGTCGTGTTCCAGTAAATCGGCAATGTTCAATCCTTGCTGACTGATGTTGGATTTCATGACGGCCAACCGACTCGTCATGGCGTTCACTTTGCCGAACAGAGCGAAAATCAGCGTGTACAAGTTGAGTAAATTCAGTATCATGATCCTTTTCGTGGTAAATTTGCAATTAATGACGATGTCGATTTATTCAATTGAAAATAGTCCAACATTACCTCGCTAATTGCCATCGCAATTGTCTGCGCGGATGATACTTTTCCAGGATTCCAATCAGCTCAAAAATGTTCTACAACATCGTTTTGCAATAGTAAACTAATAATAAGAAATGAATTAAAAAAAAAGAGAAAAAAAGAAAATGAAATTACTGGAAAGATGATGGAGATTAACGATAGGATAACGGTGATTTCGTTCTGACGCCACCAATTGGATTCGGCATCCGGCTCGGTGGATCGCTCCACGACCAGAACGACGATGTAGGCCGATGAGCAGAGGAGCATCAGGACGAGGAAATTGGCAGCGATGCGGCGCAGGATGACGTTGCGCGTCAGTTTTTCCGTCGCCCGCTCCTTTTCCTTTTCTTCCAAAAGAGCTTCTTTGAATCCAAGAGTGATGGCCGATCGACGGTTCTCGCCCGTTTCGGGGTGCCCGATCATGTAATCCCATCCGGTAAACAATTTCCAAGTAAAAGTGCACTCGTCTTCCTTGTCCGACAACTTGGCCATCCTCGAATTCTTGGCCATCCTGCAACGTCCGATGTCATTCATTTCAGAAAAATCACGTTCATTTAGAATAATGCGCACTTACTTTCTGAGGATGGCGACGAAGCTGTACATGTAGAGGACCAATCCGGTGAAAAAGTAGGCGAAAGGCAGCTTGTATCCTTCGTTGGTCTCATAAGTGTTGCTGTAGAAGCCATAAAAGATGGGCGAATATTTGAGAATGCCTTCGAAATCCCACAGCGTCTGCAGATCGGTCGCCGTCCGTCTCTCTTCCGGCAGCAAGCCTTTACGTTCGCCGCTGACGTCCCACTCGGTGGCCAACACCTGCCGTGTTAATGAAGGGGGGGGGGGGGGATTAGCATCTTCTTTTCACAACAAAAGAAAAAGCAACAACTAGGAAGGTACACACCTCTGGGACGACGACAAAGACGGCGAAGCAAGTGGTGAGGACCAGGTTGATCCAAAAGACCCAACGCAAAAAGGTAAAATAGGAGGCGACAGCCGAGCCGAAAAGCGACTCGATTTCTTTGATCCTCGCTTCCCACGGCACCAGGAACGAGATCAAATTTCGAATTTCCCGCACGCTCAACTGAATGGCCTGTTTGATAGATTTTTGGGGGGGGGAAAAAACAAAAAAACAAAAAATACAAAATAGTGACGACATTGACCACTAGATGGCGTTGTCATACTTTCGCCACGAGTAGGCGTCCGCGGGCGAAAACATCTTTAGCCGTGCGTGACTCGGCCAGCCTCTGCTGTAGGGCGCCTTCGTGTTGCCGGACAAAGGTTTTGGCCCGGCGCAAGACTCTTAATTTGCGGCCCATGTCCCACGGCTGGTAGCGCATGTTCTGCACTACTTCCTTATGAAGAGCAACGTGCTCCAGGGTCGACGCTGATTCGGATTCACGCTGCTCTTGTTGGTCGTAAAAATGATTGCCGCCGCCCGTCTCTTCCATTCCAATCCTATGCAGTTTTTTTTTTTTTTTTTTTTTTTTTTGTTTGGTTATTTTGTTCCAATCGAAAAATCGACCAGGTTAATGATCAATTAAAACTAATTTGAATAGGTCATTTTTTTTTTTTTTTTTTTTTTTTTTTTTTTTTGGAAAGGGGAAAGGATTTCATACTCGGCCGAGCTGATGGTGGCGACAGAGAGGCCGCGCGACGTGCGTCTACGTCCGCCCATCGAGGACAATTCATCGCCGGGAAAGGGCGACGAAGGTCGACGTCCACGACGCAGGGACCTGGTGCGTCGATGAAAGCTTGACCTTCCTCCTACCCCGGATCGCCGTTGATGTTGCAGGATGCTCGACGCGGCAATCGAATATTCATCGTCATCATAGTCGTCATCTAAAATCGTATAATATGAATCTTATTATTATGACTACCATCATTATTATTATAATATAACTGTGTGTCACAAACAAATGTTTAGTTATGACAGGACGTCCGGGTGTCCCCCCCCCCCCCCCTAAACTCTCCCCCTTCGAGGAAGAAGGTAACCGACGTTGTCATAAAAAAAAAAAAAAAAAAAAAAAAAGGAAAAAGAAACATCGGGGACATACCGATATCCAAGTAGTGGGGTTGATGATTGGATAGATGGTGGATAGCGCTGAGAGGTGAATCCATCCTGACGGATGGTGTACCGACGCTGGATGCGTCTGCTGCTGCCATGATGAAACTGACGGAAAGGCGATCGGCCGATGGCAGTGGAGATCTATCCTCATCCGCCTGTTGGGGTTCATACAAAAAAAAAAAAACATGCAACTACAAATACAAACATATTGGAGAAAGATTTTTTTTTTTTGTACAAAAATGGATCGACGTCAAAGTTGAAGCTCAATATGCAAATGTCCCTAACCCGAAAATAACATGTGAGCTCTGATAGAGAGAGAGTTTTCAAGGCACATGCCCTTCTCTTTGATGATGGATCGAATGGGTTGCTGGCCGATTTCGAGTTGGCTAACTGTTTATTTTTTTTTTTTTTTTTTCGGGATCTAACGTCGGTTGATTTGAGCCAGTTGACAGATACATTTGCATATCCCTTTCCCTTGTCCGACGCATTCGCATTTGATGATCAATGTAGAACCAAAACAGATGGAGCAGTGCGTGTCCGACAAATTATAATTCGACTGTTGCATATCGCAAAAGATAGTGCAACCGACCAGCCCCCTCCCCCCCCCAAAAAAGGCAGTAAACAAAAATAACGACCCACTTTTCATAAGAGCTGACAAATCATTTTTCTCCATACCACGTTCCTTTCTAAAATAAATAAATAATAGAATACGTGGCTCTTACAAATTCAGCATATCTAGAGGCTTTGCGATGTAATATTCAGCCTTTTGCAATTACGTCAGTTGTTTTTTTTAAAACCAGCAACGCTTGTGATAATCAACACACATTATTCTATTTCTCTGCTATTTGAAAAAAAAAAAAACAAGTGGAGAAAATGGAAGACGAACCGGTCCCCATTTTCTTTTTGCGTCGTGATCGAGAACGCGGTCCTTTTTCGGGCAAAAAGAACCTTCTGCTCTCAACTGTAATCACAACGACTTAATAAAAAAAAGAAAAACAATCAGTGGTGTGTGTCGTAGAAGAGAGAAATGAAATTCATCAGGTGGGATTTTTTTCCGTTCGAAACGGACCAAATGAAAGGCCCTTTTTTTTTTTTTTGGAGAGGGCCATTTTGTCTAGAGCCTTTAATAGGAGTGTGACGGATTCCTTTCGTTTTGCCACGTGAAACAGCCAATCAAGCACAATTTTTTTTCGTTTTTTTTTTTTTTTTCACTTCTTTCCAACGTCTAACGTTTCTTCCTTTTCTTTTTGGATGGCCTTTTGTCTTCAAAAAAAAAAAAAGGGATCACGTTGTAGCGCATAGGGGTCCCATATCGTCCAGTCTGACAGACGGCATGGTCATTGACCGCATTTGTTTTTTATTTCAACCAAACAGGAATGCTCAATTTCTTGACAGGCCTTTTTCTTTTTTATGGCGAGGGGATCGAGCTGAAATCTATCGTCGTTTTGGTGCTCAATTTGGCTGCTATAAAATGTCCCCATTCTTCTTTAAAAAGGGCGAAAACGGCAAGAGATTGGCATATCTAACGGCACGCCAATGTTGAAGAACTGCAAGACGCGTAAGGACTAGATGCTCGGTGCTAATCAAAGAATAATTTTCAAAAAAAATGCCGTTTGCGAAAAAAACATTTGCGTCGTACAGGTGAGAGAATAAAAAAAAAAAAAAAAAAAAAAGACGAGAAGCGGCCAGACGGGAAATTTCATCACGCGTGAGGATGAAAAATGTACGTTCTGATTTAAAAAAAAACAAAAAAAAACAAAAAAAAACCGAGAATTTTCTATATAGAAAAAGAACCTGTTTTCGTCAAACAAAACAGGGTGTTGGATGTTGAATAGAAAAAAAAAATAAAAAAAAATAAAATATAATAAAAAAAACTCACGTGAGGATTTAAGGTGGCGCCAGCGCAACGGAAATCTGCCAACGAACTGGCTGAACTCTTCCGGCGACTGTCGAATCCGTTGGCGGCCCCAGGAGCGGATGTGTCGATGCGCAAGATACCGGCATTGCGACTCGCCTTCCTCCTCCTGCCAACGCCCTTCTCTTCCTCCTGCGGCAGGTCAAGAATCGACTCTGGCTGATCTTCATCTCGATCGACATCGCCAGTTGGGGCTGGGTCCTCAAACAAGTCTTTGTCTCCACCCTTCTTTGCCATCGTCTTGTCTTTTGTTGCTTCTTTTTTTTTTTTTTTTTTTTCAATCACGTACACGCATCTTTTCTATTTCTATTTTTCACATCATCAAAAAAGAAAAAAATAAATAAAAGAAGATTAGGACTAGAGTTTTTAACAGCGAGAAACAAAAGCAAAGTCAGGAGAAAGAGGATAGGTGACAATATATCCGACAGCTTCGGTGGTCACTGAATGTCTATGTCATGCTGGAAATGGCTGGACAAAAAAAAGCAAAGACTTTTTTTTTTTTTTTTTTTTTTTTCCATGTCCATGACGCCGACGCCAACCGCGCCCCTAAATTTTGAATTTCCATTACCCATTTGACGCATTAAAAACGTATACTATTAGATTATACGTCGATGGACAAAGATAACACAGACACTCAACGATGATATCAAAACGTTCCATTCATCCTCCCATGTGTGTGTGTGTGTGTGTGTGCTGCTTTTCATTTGTTTTGATTGTGTTGACTTTTTGGGCTGGGCCCCCCCCCCCCCCAGCAAGTAGGGGGTCGATGTTTTTTGGGTGCGGTCCCTCATTCGCCCATGTTACACACACACACACACGGGTTTTCATTATTATGATTATTACTTTGAAAAATTTTGTTTTTTGTTTGAATGATGGCCCGGCCAACTTTAAAAGTCTGCATACAATTTGATGCTTATCTAAAAATAGGTGGCCGATAGCGCTTTAGATGTAATCCTCTTGTCTAATGAGTAATTGATTTTATGCCGATGAGACGCTACTCTGAAAAAAAAAAAAAAAAAATGAAATCTCGTTTTTTGACGTGAGCCCCTCTCTCGCACGGACTTGTAAGATGTTATTACTTTTATTATCGTTTTTTTTTTTTTTTGGATGGCGCCAACGTCTACGGCCCCGTTTTCTCGCTTATCTTTTTCTTTCGTTTTCTAATGAAAAAAAAAAATGGGCAATGGCGGCGACCGAGGAGAGTTTTGTCTAGCGCGTGTGCCGCCTTCATTAAAGGGCCTTCTATTTTCATTCTACATTACACACACAGAGCCTCAATTGTTATGCCAATTTTGATACGTTATTTCATATTTTGGCACAACCAACGTTAGTTTTTATAAAGGTGTATGAACGTTGGAGGCCTCTATTTCAAACGTTTGATGGGTGTGGCCGTTTGCATCATTTTTTTCCAGACCCTTTTTTTTTTTTTTTTTTTTTTTTTATTTCAAATGATACGTGACAGGAAAGAAATGAAAATATAGTTTGTTTTCAAAAGAGAAAATACGTTTTGGATGGGCGTTGTCGTTGTTTGGTGCGTTTGACGGGTCGTAGAAGGGGCTGTGTGTATTTACTAATGAGCTCCAATGTGAATAGCAACTCCTACTGCTACCTTCAGCCCACTGTGAACATCACCCCATCGTCTTGTTAAAACGTTTTTTATCCATCTCATTTTGCTTCTTTTTCTTTTTTGTAAAATAACATTTCGAGTTGCCATCATCGTTCGAAAGGCAAATCATCTTTGATTAGGTCACTCCACCTTTTTTTTTTTTTTTCGTTTCTCGATCGACACCCGGACATGAACCTTTCCCTAATTTTTTTTTAAATAAGCCAATACAATTTTCTTAAAAAATAATATAAAGAAAAGAATGCTGGAAACAAAAGGGGGAGGAATGATTTTTCGTACACGTGTACAAATGAAAAAAAAAAAAAAAACAAAACAAAGAGGAAGGGGGGGGGGGCTCCGGTTACAATCAACAGGTAATGAGAGGCAAAAAAAAAAAAGAAAAGAAAATGACCTTTCTAGTGAAGAAGGAGGGACGAGATATTTTTTTTTTTGAAAGGCAACTCATCTCTCAACAGGTCATTTAAATAACACCAATTTCCCCCCTCAACTTATTTTTGAAACCTTCCCAAATAAGGAAAAAAAAAACAAAAAAAACAAGGAGGAGTAGAAGAAAGTTTTTGTTGGGGTTGATATGATGAACGGCTGATGGGCAACCGATACCTGGGTCCGTTCCCGACTGCCGGCCAGACAAACAGGAAAAAAACAAAAAACAAAAAAAGAACTACGCAGACTACCGTGTATAATATATGATTTCATATTTATCTTGTTCTCTTGTGGAATGTATTTCGTTTTCATTTTCAGGCCAGAGCGCTCTCACTAACGAGCCAAACGAACGACTAACATCAACGACCCGGCTCATTTTTTTTTTTAACGATTTCATTCTTTTAATTTGGCCGATTGCTTTTGTTTCAACGGGTCACGACCCGTCGTATCGTTCGGGGGCGTCGGCTTATTCCTCCATCTCTTGAGACGAGAAGAAAAGCAAACGTTCACACATTGCGTTTCTTTCTCATCGAAAAAAAAAACAAAAACAAATGGCCATTGAAGAAATAGGTAAAAAAAAAAAAGAATGTCGCTTTGCAATGACGTCAGTGCCCAAAGATTTTCAAAGTTCTTTTTTTGTTTTTTTTTAAATATTATTTGATTGAAATGACGACCGGAAAACGGGCAGCTGCCAACATCACGAACCATTTCCACCGGCATCGTAAAAAACTAAAGCATAAAAAAAAAAAAAAATATAAGGATTTTCAAGTTGTTGTTTTGACACGTCAATGCCAAGAGCTTCTTCTTTTTAAATTGTTCCTCCTAAATAAAATTTAAAGGGACGCTAGAATCTCCTAGTTTCTATCCCCCCCCCCTGAAAAAAAAAAACAAAAACAAATGAATACAACGTAACCGCCATCTACAAGCCCCTAGCATCCACAACGGCCGTTGTCTGTCCCTTTGGCGTCGATGTTGTATTCGATGGCGGTGTGTGTGTGTGTGTGTGTATAGATCAAAAAAGAGAAAGGGCACTAGAGGGAGGGGAGCGACACACACAGGCAGCTGGCGTGAAAAAAAAAAAAAACCGTTGGAGAAAAGAAGCCGTTGGGGCAAAATGCGATTTAAAAGGACAGCACATGGCAACGAGGTAAAAACGGCTTTTCGATTGGACGTGACACGAAACCGAACGAAAAAAAAAAAAAAAAAAGAAATCAAAACGACAGTTTTTTTTTTTTTTTTTCTTGATTCTGGGAATCAATTGATGGCGATGAATCTAATATAAGACAATGGCCGTTGGTTGTGGGGGCAGCCCCAAAAAAAAAAAAAAAAAACGGCCGACAGGTGTTAATTGGAAAACGGAATAAATGAGCTGTGGAGAAGAATGCACTCCCCCCCCCCCCCCCCCCCCAAAAAAAAAAAGCCAGCGCCTAAAATTATATTTTTGTTTTTTTTTTATTTTGGAATTCTTCTTTTGATTGGACTTTTTCTTCTCCCTTTACTTTCTGCTGGCCCAACTCGAAATGTAAAAAGCCATCATTTTTACACCGACCATTTTCTTTTCTTTTTTTTCTTTCTATAATTGAACGACGTTCTACGTTTCCATCAGTGTGGAAATGAGATTGAAAATGAGAAAGAAACGCTGGGCCTATACATTGTATATTTCAACGCTTCTCTTTCTAGACGATGTACGTCATCATCTTGAATCGAAACAGACGTTGTTTGCAGACTGTCGGAGCAACGACGAAATGCCAACGGCGTCATGACATGACACGGCCGCACTGCTTTTCAACACAAACGCGTACTGTTGACTATGTCAAAAAGGAAACGGAAGGCAATCATCACACACGGAATGAAGCATCAAACTAGTCGTCTCACGCGTTACATAACAGCCCCTCTAACGTAAGAAACAAAACAAAAGAAAAAAACCTCCTCCCTTTTTTGAAGAGAGGAAAAGAAAACGGTTGTGATCACCTGCTGTTTTTCTTCCATGTCCGAAACGACTCCGGACGACAACAACAACAACAACAGCCACGTCTATATACGCAAGAGAGGGAGGGGGGGGGGGGGCATCAGTTTGTCTTTTTCGCCTTTACAGCCGTTCGATCTCTGTCACTTTGCCTCTTACCTTTTTCGGTGCAAAGAGGCGCCACAAGAAAGAAATGGGAAAACTTTGGGAAGAAGCGCGTGCCATCCGCTTCGCCCAATAACGTCGGCTCTATACAGCAACGTCTTACGGTGTCAGCTACACAACAGGTCAAAGTGTGTGGTACGGATTGACCTGATGGTGAGGGCCCAAACAGCAGGTGGTCAGCGCAAAAACCTTCAAAATGAGGTGGCGGGGGGGGGGGGGGGGGTTAAAAAAAAAAACAAAAAAAAACACTTGCCCAAAGAGAAAATCATCGATAAGGGTACAGTACGAGCCAGCTTTAAAGTTTTTAAGGGTGGATTTTTGTACAACGAATCCTTCCGGCCGTTAGAGGGCCTTTGTGTGTTGTGTGTGGATATCAAAAGAAGAGATGATGAGTGGATTGAGGCCACCCCGCAAGCGGATCATCTTTTTTTTTTTTTCTTTTCTTTTAGAAAATGAGTGTAGGAAATGTGTTGTTCGTCTCTTGTCTTTTTTCATTTCATCCATTGTGTAACGTTTTCTTTTGTATGGTAGCCAAACAATTGGACTATTTTCTGTCCTTTTCTTTAAAAAAAAAAAAAAAGAGAAAGAAAGAAAAGTTTCATTTCATCGAGTGAAATAATGCGATGGCGACGTCAACAACAAGTAGGAAAAAAGAGAGAATCGTTGCAGGGGGTTATAATAATAAATATCTATTCGTGATGTGTAGAAATAATAGGTGAAGAGGAACGACAGGGAGCACCGTCCGCTCCAAGGTTAAACAGCAATTCTTTTTTTTTTTTTTGTTGTTGTTTTCCATGTTCATCTACGTAGAGTCTACTACTACCTAGTTGCATCTTCTCTCTCTCTCTTTCTCTCTGATTTAAACCGAAAAAAAAAAAAAATACGATGCAACAAGCAGACGTGCTTCTCTTTTTTTGGCTTCTTCCACACCGTGTGTGTGTGTGTTTAGGTGCGTGTTTTTTTTTTTTTTTGGTTCTTTTGCTCAAGGCCACCAAAAAGAAGAAGAGGATGATGGAAAAGAAAATGGACAAGACGAACGGGAGGGGGGAAAAAAAGAAACTTGTTGCTTCAGCTTCGTTGTGTATTCACGCCTGAAGCCATGCACCTCCCCTTCTGCCAACAACAACACAAGAGGTTGTTAGCGTTTTCTTGTAACCCGTCTTTTTTTCTTTTCTGATTTCTCGCATCAGATTAAAAGGAAATTCGTAGGAAAAGATTATTTCTTATAAAGAGAAAAAGAAGGTAATAAAACATGGCCAAGCGACACTGGCTAATCGAAATGATATCAGGTGCGTCAATGCGCGCGCCACACATTTTGCGCATTTCTTTGCCGATCGTTTTCATTTGTGACCCCCCCTCCCCCCTTTTTCGAACATGGAAATCGTGGTGCGTCCTGATAACATTAGTTATGCCGATCACATCAACCCAACCCCACATTTGAATTTTTAGAAAAAGATAAAAAAAAAACACGCCTCAAAAGTGGCCTCTTCTTGTACGTTGTTCTTATTATTATCTTTTATTAGCTGCTGGAAGAAACGAAAAAAGAATCATGACGTGAACCTTTGCGTGTTTGCCCCCCCTCTCATTTTTTTTTTTTTTTTTTTTTTAATAGATTTTCTACATCATCAAGGAAAGAGAGAGAGAGAGAGAAACAGGTAAAAATGCGAGACACAAACTTTAACCTTGAGGCGAGTAGCAACAAAAGACAACGCCCATAGTGCTTCCAGTTTTCTTTTATGCATTAGCTCAGATGGATTTTTCAAAAGAATAGCGCGTCAAGCCTCGGACACAATGAGATGTTTTTTTTTTTTTTGTTTTCTCTCTTCCAGACTATTGAAAAAAATTTTCGAAAGAAAAAAAAAAAAAAAAAAAAAAAAGGGGCTCTCCCCTGTTGTGTGTAGCTGGGCCGATTCGCTACCGGATGATTTTCACACAGCCAAAAAAAAAAAAAAACAAAACAAATGAATTCGAATAGGCTAATTGGGAGGAGGAAGCGTTTCCACTTGTCCAGTTCAATCTTGCTGGCACACAATAAAAACAAAACAGAAAGAAAGAAAGAAACCCGGTGCCATGACGGCGTGCAGATAACGGCGTAGACAGTGGACATGAAAGACGCATCAGTGACAGAAGCCTTGAAAGAGAGAAAAAAAAAAAAAAAGAATTCGAGTTGTTGACAAAACTGTTGGGAGGCTGGGGCGGTGTTAGTATAGCCCTTTGAAAAATGCTGCTGATTGTATGACGGAGCCCTTTAACCAGTTCTTGTTGTAACAGCTCCCGGCCATTGAAAAAGAAAAGAAAAAGGATCATCGTCATCTAGCGTCTATTGTGGCCGGCCTCCTCTCACACACCCACTCGCTTCCATCACGACACGTCCACGTACGCACAACAAAGAATCAAAATGTGCTGATTCAATCCTTGTTGTCTCGATCATTTTCATTTGTGAAAAGAGAGGCGCTCTTTTTCATTCTTCAAATGAGAAATGAGAAACGAGAAATGGCGAAATAAAAAGGCGACGTATTGTTGCGTCGCTGGTATTAGAAGGGACAGAAAATGTCATCATAATAAACCCTGTAGCTAATGCCACTGATTTAAATAGATGCAAGACTCTACGCATCAAAGCCATTTTCTTTTTTTTTTTTTTTTTGGAAATTTTAGACGAATAACGTTACGAGCAAATCGTCAGCGTTTCCTTATATGAACATTATTCCTGATTAACCTTCATTTTCCGGGTCTCTTTATCTTTAAGGTATAAACGTTAATGGCACTTTCACTGTTAAGTAAAAAGAATAACGTTGAACCCCACGGAAATGTCTGGCGTGCGCCACAAATGGCCAATCGCTTGTTTTGCGCAGTCTAGATGGATGATGGATACGAACGAAAAGACGGAACGAGATGATGCAACACATTTCTCCAGCAGACACGCAAAACACCATTTCCCTTTCAGTCGATTTTAAATGGGCTTTTTTTTTTCTTAAAAACAAAGAAGAAAAACAGAGACAATGGCATCTGTACATTGACAGACCCTCTTCGTTTTCAAAAAAAGAAAGAAAAAGAGAGGCTTCACGAAATCCGGGCCAAGTAGCCCGGCGGGCGGTTTCGCTGCCGTTTCACAGCTCTTTTTATTATTTAGTGTGTTTAAAAAGGAAAAAAAAAAAAAAAAAAAAAAATCTGTCCATCTTCACTTTCTTGGAAATGGCTGCAAGCGCAAAAGAACACGAACGTGACGTGCGAGGCGATGTGCCTCTGCATACATGTTTCTCTTACGCCACCACCTCACTCTCAAGTGGAATACCATCCCCCCCCCCCTAACTTTTAAGTCTGTCGGAAACTAACAGCAGGGAATATCTTGAGGGGTGTTTAAAAACAGAAAAATAAGAAGCTTTTCACTTACATGTGCAGTCACGAATGCCGCAGAGATGATGCACCTTATATCAGAAACAGTTCAATTTGTTTCTGGATATCTTTCATCTCTCTTTCATTTTTGTTCCAATGGGGGGGGGGGGGGAAATTTTGATTGTTGCTGTTTTGACTGAAAAGAAGAAGAAGAACAATGTCTATTTAAGAAAGTGTACAATAATTTTTAGTTTGCAATGTTTTCTTTTTACCTCCTGGTGTGTTGGCAAATGAAAAAAAAAAAAAAAAAAAAAAAAAGTGCCATTCATTCCTTGTGTGCCGACATTGTTCTTTTCACCAGTCGAGTCCCGCAAACAATTCCACAAGGTTGAAAAGGAAAAGTGCTTTTTTTTTGAATCAGCCAGTCATCTAATAATAAAAAAACAAATGAGAAAAAAAAATACATAAGAAAATCGGGGTTGCAAACAGATGGAAGCGAAGCGAATCGTATGGACCAAACAACGGGAATCACGCTTTAATTGACTCTTGCTTTATCGTCTGTTATTAAATATTATATATATACAGTATACACACCCTTTCTAAAGAAAAAATGAAAATTTATTTTTGAAAGAAACGAGCGAACAGAACACCCACCCTGGTGTATAATAATGCCAACTAATGGACAGCAAAATGGTGGGGAAGGATTTCTGTGACCTCTTTTTAAATAGAAAAAAAAAAAAAAATCCCTTTTGATGTTGTCTCCCGGGTTATTCATTCGGGAGAGATTCACGTCCTATAGTCAAGATGGGGTTGCATTTTCTATTCAACAGACAAAAAGGCAAAGATATCGACCATTTCATTTTGCAGCTTAAAAGCCAAACAGGAACCGCATGAGATTGGACAGGTTTTCTTTTTCCTGCCACACCATGTAAATCTTCCTTTTGACCAGAATTCTTCAAAAAAAAAAACAAAAAAAAACGTTCAAGACACACGTACAGATAAACCAGTATGTCAGATACAACAGTAAACTATTTTTTTTTTTTTCACAGGAATCCGCACGAGAGAGCTGTAAATGAGTTGTAAAAAAAAAAAACGACATTTCTTTCACCTCCATCGACATATTGAAGACGTTTACGACATTTCAAAGAGCCCCCACAAAAAAATTGAGACTTTTTCCTTGACAATAAAGAGGCAGGTACTATATGGACAGCTGGACACGTTGACCACTTGCAAAATGGCCCTTTTTTAAAAAGAAAAAGGTCCATTTTTTACAACTAAAAAAAAACGTCTTCGATGACCAACTGTGCTATCTACATTCGCCTTCTGTTAAAAAAAAAAAAAAAAAAACTATTTACCTACCCCTACTACACCCTGTTGAAGAATCACAGCTGCTCTTCAAGACGACAGAGAGTGTGCCCTGTACAAACTTTTGGGGGCATCGGAGCAATAACACAGGGGGGGTAGTATATACACAGAGAATGTAACCCAATCTTTTGTGTGTGTCGGGTTCGCGTTTTGTCCAGCGGAAGTTATTGATTTGACTTTCTTTACTGGACCAGAGAGCCTCGATGAAGTTCTTTTTTTCGAAAGAGGAAACAAAGGTCCCAATCCAACAACCACTTGACTTTTAGGTCCCAAGCAGCTGCCCTTTTTTTTTTTTTTGTGAACTTTTGTCCTTTTTTTCCAACAACAACAATGAAAAAAAAGGAAGCGAGAAAATTGAGGTGTCGCCATCATTTTCTTTTAGTTTCTCACGGAATCGATTATCACGTCTACACTAGCCGTGTTGTACTCTATGAGTTTGGTGGCCAGGTTCTAATAAACATTGTCGTCGTTCACACACAAACACACAGGGAGAGCACACACACACAGGCCAGGCAAGAAGAGGTTGTGTGACCGTGACCTGTTGCATCTTCTCTTGTTGTTGCAAGAGAGAACTTTCTTTTCTTCATCAGACAACACAATTAGACGTGTCTCTTTCAACGCAGTTCATTTGCCACTCCACACGGGGCCCAGTAAAACGACCGGATGTTACGTCACAGGTAACAATGTTGGAACACACGGTCATGACTCATTGCCTCTGTTTGACTTGCTGTGTGAACGCTAGCGAAATGCTTGTGGTCAGATATGTGTCTACCGTCATGCATGGTTGCTAATCTAAAGTGAAGAGAAACATTTCGCAGCCACAAAATGCGGCACAGATAATATACAGAAGCTTACCGACAAGCCGCACGTGATGACGTGGTCGGCCGAGCGTGACATCGGCCCACTTTTGTTTCTCATTTTCTGATGGTGGTGATATTTCGAATCGCACAATCACTACGGCGTCCATCTTGTCCTCGTTTCTAAATTTATCGTCTGCCCAGTTTCGTCTGCTTCGTCATGTGGCTGCCCAACAAATCAAACAACATTTGCTTATCAGTGGCTCCTTTCTTTTCCTTTTTCTTAATGGGAATTTCGTTTTGCTTTCTGTTTTTTCTTCCTTATCTTGTAGAAAAGGAGATGAGGTCAAGTCGAGAATACCAATTTTTACTAGCACACGTTTGTGTGTGTGTGTGTGTGAAGAACCTGAAACGATATCTGGATTTTTTGATGGTCAGAAAAAAAAAAAACTTGGACCTTTTTCTTTTTTCTTTATGTAAAAGACAATTTACGAGACAGCACACACGACACCCCAAAACAGCCTCGGTTTCCTTAAATAAAAAATATAGAAAATAAGTTTCTTGTTATGGACGACGTGTATTTTTATTTTTCCAAACGATCTATTCGAAAAAGTTTATCTCCATCAAAGCAGACGAATTCAAAATGGCGACAAAACGTTTTTGAAGCAGGTGTCTCGCGTTCGTCTTGTTGTCTCACCTGTTTGTTGGATACCTCTTCTTATCAGTCGTTTTTTTCTGCAAAGAAAACTGAAAAATTGTCCCCCCTACAATAACAGAGAAAAAAGAAAAAATCTTTTGTTTTCTTTTCTTTCGATATGGCGCAGATGGCCAGCGGGGGGAAAAGCAACAGACACTTCCTGGGCGCTGACAAACTAGAACAAACCCTCCTTCACACACACAAAAAAGCATGTCGTGGAGATAGATGTAATATGCATCTTCGAGTATCACCAGACAATTGGAGGGGGATCGAATGTCCCTTCCGTGCTAGTCATCAAGTGTGTGTTGGGGGAACATGCGAGGCAGCCATTACGTTTCCTTACCAATATGATGCAGACAAGCAGAAAGAATCCCGTGATCAAGCTACCGGGATGACAAGATTCTCCCGTTTCACAGGTCAAATGTCCAGCAGCAGTCAGTGAAATGTGAACGAGAAGATGAGCTACATATTAGAAAGGAAAAACTGATACTTGGTCCCTGATATAAATTCAAATTATCAAGCGTGTTCCATTGTATTTTCTTTTGGAGAGGGGAGATGCTCATTAAAACTGGAAACTGGACAGAGGATATTGAAATGTTCTTTGAGAAACATTAGCTTCATTCCTATTGGTTGTTGAAAAGAAAAAAGGAGGTGGAGCCATCTGGAGAGAGAGTTTACCCTGAGGCTCGCGCTCCCTCCAACTTCTCCTTGTTTCGATGGCTCTCCTTCCCCCCCCGTTTGGATTGCAACGATGCCAACCATTTTTCGAGTGTTTCGTTTTTGGTAGTGTTAGTCAGTGGTGGCGGGTCAGTCGGTTACCAGTTGCCGTGTCGGTTAGAAAACGCCAAGCACAACTCCGTCGCGCCTAAAATTTTTGCAAAACGCACATTTCCTTTTTTCTGCCATTGTTTTTTTTTTTGTGGCGGGGGTGTTGTGTAGTGTTTTTTGACGTGTCATTTTTGACGATATTTATTTTTATTCTTGTTCCCGTTTACATCGGGAAAGAATATTAGTATATTTTCCAGTGGATGATTCGACCACCAAACATCGCCCATGTGCGTCCAGTGAAGTGAGAACAGAAACGTGTGTGAGTGTGTGGTTGGAATCGACTTTGAGTTGGTGTTTTCACCTGGAAACGGAGACACTTTTTTTAGTTGGCGAAAAGAAGAGTTTAATCAATTACAAATTAAAAATGGATATGACCTGGCAGCAAAGACAATTTGTCCTCGGTATGTTTTGTTTCATTTTCTCATTTCCAACATGTCGCTGTCCTTCAACCCCATTTATTTCTCTCCCCCCCTCTCTTTTGTTTTGTAAATGAAGAAGAGGCGATTTCCTTACCTGGCTGTATGTAATTAGTGTGTGTGTGTGTGTCTGTACGAAGGGTGGGTAGACAAAACATCCAACAAAAAAAAGGGCCTCAGGTAGTTCTCAGTACTGGACAGGTAGAAATAGTACCCAGTTGTTTTTCTTTCTCCCTCCACTTTTCAAAAATAGGAGGTCACAACCCCTTTATTTTCTAGAGAGGGGGAGAAGTTTCCTGTAGTGAAAATACATTTTTTTTATTATCTTTTTCACCTTATCCGTTTGGTGGACGCGTCCATGACATCTTTCTTCTCCCCCCCCCCTATAGGCACAAGCCCAGGTGGAATTTCAATACAACTTTTGATGGAAAGATACGGAAAAAAAGGGTGTAGAGACGCCACGTGATGTCGTTTGACGTGTTAGAGGGGGGGGGAAATCAAAGATGCGACTGGACCCTTCACCTGTTTTTTTTTGTTCTTTTCCCCGCATGATTTCCAAATCACCCGCACTTTTCTTCTTCGACATGGAAGAAAGAAAAAATGGTGAAATCGATTTGAAAGCTTTTATCAGCTGAAGTAAGAGTAAGTAGCTGTTGCTACAACGTGAATGTTAATCACGGTCGACGTGAAAACAAATGTTGAAGGTAGCGTTCGTCTCTTTGCGGCCCAATGTCTTGTAACATTTCGTAACGAATAGAATCAGGTGGTACCCGCTAGCTTTTTAGGTACGTATGCCCTGCAGGTAAAACAGACGGTGAGGACTCTCTACGCAATTAACGAAAGATATTCCGTGCGGATGTGGAGGGGGGGGTTGCGTGAGAACCAGGAGCTCCATACCACCCCTCGTTTGGATTATCCTTTTTTATGATAATCATTAAAATCATCATTTTGATTTTTATATATGCATACGCACAAGAGACAATTGGGGGAGTTGTACAGACTAATCGCTAGATGGAAAGCTGTGCGCATGAATCGAGTGGAAGAATAACGTCAGTTTGCGTTTAGGGAAGAAACGTAGTCGAGAAAAGGTAAAGAAAGGTAAGAAGAAAATCAAAAAAAAAAGATGTCGAGGTCAAAGAACCTCCGTGGCCCCTCGACACATCTTTTCTTCGTTCCCCTCCACTTGAATATTCTCTCCAGAAGTAGGAAAAAAAAAGAAACAACATCAAGAAGGAGGAGTTAACTAGCCCTGCAGGCGAAAAAAGGGGAGTTTGATGAATCTACCTGGAGAAAAGGTTCTCTTTCCTCCAGGTAGAAACGTTTTTTTCTAAACAGAAAATTTTACCTTTTAGATATTAGGAGAGAGAAACCTGCCAGACTAGTTTTTTTTTCTTTCTTTTTACTACACTTTTGATGTCTGGAACGATTTCTCTCCCTCCCTTAAAGGGAAGAAATCAAGTTGATTGGATTTTTTTCTTAGGAAAAAAAAAATTCCTTTTTCTTCCCCCTCCATTTTTCTTTCTCCCCTCCTTGGGTCAAAAAATCAGGCGATCACGTGATATGCCTTCCTTCTTAAAGATTATGTCGATGTTCCTTTAAAAAAAAAATGATTTGATGTATTTTTCCTTATTTTCGCGGTCGTGAATTTGAAAGAGAGATGGCGGAAGTGTGACCTCAATGTCGAGTACGAAACCCCACACTCTCTTTCCATTTCTTATTTGAAAGAAGAAATGAGCCAATGAAGCTGAATCATTTTTGGGTCTTTTTTTCGGGTTGGTCACGGTAGCGGCTGGCGATCCCGTAACGTTGACGATGATGAAAGTGACTCATCAGAAACATTTCTTCTCTTTTTTTAATAGACGAACGTTTTATTCTTTCTGAAGAAAAGAGAGACGAGAAAGATATCGAGGACACACACAAGTTTGTAGGAAATGCTTTATGTAAATTTCCTTTTAAAAAGAAACCCGTCTTTTGAAATGAAAAAAAGAAGTAACGTATCTTGAATGCGCTATCCCTTGTGTAGAGTTGTTGTTATGTCCAGAGACTTAAAAGCTTTAAAACACAAGTTATGGCCACGAGCCAAAACTCCCGACACACTCAAAACGGGATTTCTTTTTATCCCCTACATGGAGAGACGTTCTTTTTTCTTTTCCTCGCACATTTGACCTCATCTTGTGTATATATTTTTAAATTGCAATTTGAGAAGAATTCTTAAAAAATTGTGGGGAAATGAAAACCGACTTTTGCGTGGCTGCTACGAAAAATGTAATTCGATCGAATTGAACATTTGACACTGAGGCATCCTGCGGGATATCTGATATCATTTCGGCCTCTTGTCGTGTGTGGTGGTCCCCTCGAATATTCTACGATTTCTCTTTTCGAATGAAAATATGATGGGGGTATTACCTTTACCTTTTTCTATAAGAAAGAAGAGACTGGAGGGGACGCGGAGGAATGTGTTGCTTGGGTCCCGATAGCAGGTCATCGTTACCCTCAGGGCGTTGGTGCCTCTCTTCTTTCTTCGGAGAGAGGGGATCCATTGCAAAAGGAAAAGACACGCACACCTTTTTTGGCAACGTCCAAAAACTCTTGTAAATTCAATGGACGGCCATTTTTGTTTGAACGATCCCTCAAGTGTTTTTTCTTTTTCTTAGTGGACTTTTGAAGAAAGGTCTCGAGGCGACATCTTTAAAAAAATGTTTGATCGTCAGTTGCTGGGCCAAAGATAATAAAAAATGATGGCCAATCGGCATAGGGGCGTTTCCATAGTTTGCGTGATGGCTCCAAGACGCAGCGCTTATTTTTTGAAAAATCCTCCCACTTTGAAAACAACCAAATAAAAAGGGAACTGACTTTCATCCAGATCACGAACGTTTTCGAGTCTGCAGGGGCTTTTCGACCTCTGCTTTAAATGGCCAATGAAAAGCGTCTATACACGTCCATAGTTTATTGGCGTCGAGAGAAAATTGGTTTATTCATCTCATTTCCATTTGCTTAAAAGAAAAATGGGATTTTTAAAGAGTTGCGTGTTTGACTTAATAAACGAAATGGCAACGCGTAAATCAAACGGGCCTCTCCGATCGTTAAAATTCCCTATTTTGCATTTTCTTTCTTTGATTTCTTGATTACAGGCCATTTGATTTACGTCACGTTGCCATGGACTAACAAAATAAATTCACCTGTCGAGAGATGAAACGTCCGGCCTGACCATTTTTTTTTTGTGTGTATTTCTCCCCTTCAACTGGAAGACACAAAGTGCAAATGTCAGTTGGAGAGCGTGTGAAAAATCGTACAAAAGAGGAGGGGTGGAAATTATTTTCCCCCAGTAAATTGTACGTGCAGTTAAATAAAGAAATGCTTGTTAACTCCCCTCCCTCTGGTTATTTCGATTTTTCATCGTTCACCGCTAGACCGCCACTCTTAAACCGCATCCGGTGTGCCGTTTTCACATTTCCATGCGTGTGTGATTTTTTCTTTCTTTCTCTCAAAGTTCTAATGTTACCTGATGTTTGAAACCGTTTCCATGTCTGGTGTCATATCCCATTGAAGGAAAAAGAGTAGGCCATCGTCCTCAATTGAAGCGCAAAATGGCGGTGACATCTTTCTTTTTGTTGTGTGGATGTATAAAAAAAGACCTTTATGATATTGACACTTTGGCCTCATTTTCTGTATAGTTTTGCTGGCGGTGGCGCTGATTGTCGGTGTGACGACGGCCGTGGACGTCCGGGTCGGCGAGGACGTGACGCTCGAGTGCCGTTTCAACCCGGCGCTGATGGACAAACGTCACACCTTCTACTGGATCCGCGCCAACATCAAAGAGAAGGACAACGTCGCCATTGGTGAATCGCCACTCGAGAAGAACTACCGGTAACGCATTTTTTTCTTTTACCTGGTGTGTCTGAGAAACTTTCATCAGCGGGGGTTGAGGGGGTGGGTCATAGAACATACATCAAAAAATATTTTTAAAAAGACGTGGCCAGGGAATATATATTTTTCTTTCTATTGAAGTTGAGAAAAGAGGGACAGACAGCCAGCCCCTTGAAGAATGCATTTATTATGTATGAATATGATATTCAGCAAGAGGGGGGAGACTCGACAGGAGGAGTTGTTGGTAGACCAGGTGTTCCACTGCCCTCGAGGGGTTCACTACCAACATTTGATTAAAGGCCATGCCTTTAAGGCATTTTTCAAAAATTACCAACAAAAAGGGGTACATCATTAACTTAAAAATTGGGGTTTCTTTTCCTACACACAAATTTCTATAAATAAAATAGCAAAGGAATGTGATGATGATTGGTTTTTGATTGAAATTTTAAAATTTCCTTGAAAAATAAACAGAATCAGTTTCAAGCCGGCCGAGGGCCAGTACGACTTGCTGGTGTCTGGTGCCACTTACGACCGCGACAATGGCCGTTTTGAATGCCGCCTCAAGGAACAAGGGACGGGCATTGAATTGCACAGCCAATCGGTGGATCTGGTCGTTTTGGTCCCACCGTCCGCTCCCCAAATCAACCCCGTCAGTCCCGTAGCCGTCGAAGGACAACCCACTGAATTGGTTTGTTCCAGCGCTGGAGGCAGTCCCGATCCCGTTTTAAGGTAAAAAACTATCTGATTAAATTTTTAAAATAGAATTTTAATTTTAAATGTTCAATCGGGCAGATGGTACCGGAAGGGAGAAGCGAATCCGTTGGAAGGTGCGATAACAAAACCGGGCGGAAGTCGAAGTGTGGCGACGCTATCGACGCTGATGGTCCGACCGCAAAAGGAAGACGATGGCTCTGAATACCGCTGTGTGGCCTGGAACCGCGCCATGGACACCAACGACAAGAAAGAAGCCAACGTCGCACTCACCGTCAATTGTAAGTTTTCTTATATCTTTTAACATTTTAAATAGCCCAGCCCGAGGCGGTTCTAATCACATTTTTAAAAATTAGATGCTCCGAGAGTGCGTGTCAGTCCTAGCCCTTTGAGCGTCGAACGTGGCGGATCTGTTCAGATTCAATGCCAAGTCGATGCCAAACCGGCCGTCTACAGCGTCCGTTGGACTCGATCGGGCCGTTTCATCGCAACGAGTTTCAATCACACGTTGCGATCCGTCAGCCTCGATGATGACGGCGTCTACGTTTGTTCGGCCGATAACGGACTGGGGCAAGTCGGAGAAGCTGAACTGCAATTGGACGTCCTCCATCCGCCCGTCGTGACCGTCAGCGAAGCTCGAAAGGAAGTGGACATTGGGGCCAGCCTTTCCGTCCCTTGCAATGTCTCGGCCAAACCGGCGCCGACCTCCATCGAATGGATCAAAGAGGACGATGTTCAATTCAGATCTAATGGTCCAGTTTTGAGACTCAATAGAATCTCTGCCAATGACAACGGCCGTTACGTTTGCCGGGCGACTAATACGATCGCATCGGCCGAACGATCTGGCAATGCCACGTTTCAATTGCTGGTCAAACACGAGCCCGGAACGGCCCGCATTTCGCCCGAAGAGCCAATCGCTGTCGATGAAGCCTCGATCACGTTGACCTGTGTGGCTGATCCGCCCGGCTGGCCGGTGCCTCAATATCGCTGGTGGAAGGCCGGAGCCGAGGGCACGATCTTGGGCACTTCATCGGAACTGACGATCCCCGTCGCCCGCCAGAACAGCGAAGGCACCTACTTCTGCCAGCCCAACAACGACCTGGGCACTGGCAGTTCCAGCTACGTCAACTTGCGCGTCTTCCAGCCGCCGCGTTTCATCGGCCAGCTACCGCCCGTCCTGCAGAAGAAAGCGCAAGACGCTGATTTTAATATGACGTGCTCTGCCCAGGGCAAACCGAAGCCATCCATCACGTGGCTCAAGGACGGAGTCGAGATGTTGCCCGGCAGCAGTTCGGGCGCGTACGAATTAGTGACGGACGAGTCTGAAGGTCGAAACGCCATCTTTACCGTTCGTTCAACACTTCGTTTTCACGGCTCTGAACGACCGGCTTTGTCTCAATTAACTGCCGATGATCGAGGTGTTTATACTTGCGCTTTTGAAAATCAAATCCGACGCATCGAGTCCACCTTGACGTTGAAGATCGAACACGCGCCCATTTTGCTGGATCACCGGCCCAAAGTGGCCTCTAATGTCGGATCGTCCAGCGTCCAGTTGCTGTGCCAAGTCCAGGCTTATCCGCGACCCAATTTCGAGTGGTCCCTGCGCGACGTGCCCATCATCGGCGGCGACAGCAAATACGAAATGAACGTGACGTCGATCACGACCAACGGCAACGACATCTACCAGGGCATTTTGCGCATCAACGACGTCAAGGAATCCGATTACGGCGACTACGCTTGCAAAATGTGGAACGCCGAAGGGGAAAACGCGGCCGCCGTCCGTCTGCAAGCGACGAGCGCTCCGGAGAAACCGACGAATCTGCGCGTTGTCCAGTCTGGCTACGACTCACTGACCCTCGAGTGGGACGAAGGATTCAACGGCGGATTCGAAAATACCATTTACACTGTCCTCTATCGGGCCGTTTCTTCGAGCAGCGATGCTGGCCAGCAACAAGAAGACGATTGTCAGTATGCAAATCCGTGTGTTATTCGAGGCCTGGAACAGTTGCAATCGTACACGTTCCAAGTGCGGGCGGAGAACACGAAAGGAAAGAGCGCAGTGAGCAACGCCTTAACAGCGTCTACCGTCGTCGATCTGTCCCGCATTCCCGAGCCGAAACAAGTGACGTTCGAGCCCAAAACGAAGACGATCTCGTTCAATGTCGACTCGCAATTGCCTTTGATGGCCATGGTGGAGAGCCGCATCGAAGGCGATTGGGCCCTTTCGCAAAAGATTTCCGTCCGATCGCCCGTCAGCCGCGAAGTGCTGGACTTGGTGAAAGACGACGTCGATGACGTGCGCATTAAATTGTGTCTCGAGATGAACACGACGCTGTGCAGCGAGGCCGTGGTGGCCGTGACGGGTGACCTCATTCAAGAGCCGACCAAAGCGCTGACTGAATTGCCGGCCAAGTACATGGTGGCCATCATCGTGGCTTGCGTCGTTGGATCGCTCGTCTTTGTCTTGTTCGCCATCTTTTATTGCTATCGTCGCAGACGGGCGCAAAAATTAAAGAAGCTGCTGGAAATGGAAAAGGCCCATTCGGCCCGTCCCACCATCGGCCAACAGCAACAACAACAGCAACAACCTCCTCCGCCTTATTACGCTGGCCTGGAGAATAAAGGACGCGATCAGAGTTTGATGAATACGAGTCACGGCAGTATGCTGGACGATGCGGCCAGCAAGAACGCCCTGTACGCTACCCAAAATGGTTATGGATACGCTGTGGCCAGCGCTCAGAATAACGGACATGCTAACGGCGATTGTAAGTCCCATTTTCATTTGATTTATTTTGATTTATTTGAAATAATGGATTAACTTTAAATTAGGGGTCAATATGGCGTACACGGAACACAGTTATTCTAATTCGAATAATGGCGGCTCGGTCAATTCTCAAGACTCTTTGTGGCAATTGAAATTGGCTAGCCAAAATGGCGGCGTTGGTGGAGTGAACGGAGGCGATCACCAATTGGGCAATGGAACGCTGCCGGACAGGTCGTACCATTACGACCCAATGACTCACGGCGGATACGGCGGATTTGAAGATTACAGTCACTACCCGCCCAGCACCGGCGATGATTACATGCAGCGCAATAATTACGGCGTCGTGACGGCCAATGGAGATCCTTACGCCGCCGTCCATAAAAATGGAAAACGCATGGAACATCTCGGTATATTCTTTTCTTATTTTATTCACGTGAACGATGACGTTGACTCTTTTAATTCGTTCTTAGAATCAACATATCACAACGTAAGTGGCTTGCCAGATCCCTACATGGAGGCCGAGCCGGAGGAGGTGAAACAGCACCAACAACAGCAACAACAACAACAACAGCAAATGGCGCCCCCTCAGCACCATCTCTCGTTTGATGAGTCGCTCGAGAGTGGCTACTCGACGCCCAATTCGCGGAATCGCAGAGTCATCCGCGAGATCATCGTCTAGAGGAGATGCTAATACTATTATTTCTTTACAAAGATTTACGATTATTAGATGTTGTTCAACTCCCTTCGTCTCCCTTTCTCGCATCGATCTAATTTAAAATCAGAAGTGAATGACCTGACAACGTTTTCGCCGTGTGTGCCAAAACACCTTTCGAGGTTTTATCATTTAACGGAGCGACGACAATCATCACCACTTTCATCACCTGGCTGATGGCCGCCATCTTTTTTGGGTTGATTGGCAAAAACAAATTTTCCCTATTTGGTTTTTATATTTCTTGAAATAAGAATTGAGTTTGGATTGTGATAGGAAGGCTCAAAGAAGGATATTCATGTGCTGCCCTCTAGTGGGGAAATGCCTGCCTGTTATTTGTTTTGTCGCCATTTTGATCTCGCTGAAATGAAGGGAAAAACAAAAACGGAAAGAAGTTTGAGGTCTTGCTTATAAATAGTTAATAAATAATGAAGTTCTATATTTGATTTTCATAAAAGCGATGGCATAACCGACAAATTCATTTTCAAAAAAATTAAAAAAAAGAGCGATGTTTTATTCGAATGTCGTCATCATCGACTAGTTATACAATATTTTTTGTGTTTTTTTTTCTAATTGTTTTGTGACTTTTTCCGTCCAAGCGTCGTGTACATAAGAAAACACATCATTGTCCACCCCCTGACGTTTCCCCTCACCCCTTCCGAATGTCTTTAAAAAAAACTCGTTTTTGTACATAGGACGTGAGAAGAAATATCATATTGCAATTCAAACAGAGGATTTCTTTTAGTGAAATCCATCGCAACTCTGTACTTCTCGATGCACGCCAATTTTTTCTCTCCATTCCTTAATGTTTTTTTTTTTATGTTTTGTCTCTTTTCTGGTTTTTTTTCCCGGAGACATAAATGGACACAAAAATGAACAATTATCAACGGACGAATGCTCAAATTGCTTCCTTCCAAACGTGAACCCTCGTGCTGCTCTTTTCTTTCCACCATATTTTTTTTACAACATGTCCATCTGTTTTGACCCTAGTTTTTTCCCTTTTGTTTATTGCGTCTTTTTTTTACGTTGATGTACAGTTTTTTCTATATGTAAAGTTGATTCATAAAAAAAAAGAAAAACAAGAATAAATGCCGTAGAAGCAACTTAGACTTTAAATAATTCAATAAAGTCTAGTGCAAATTAATGCAACTGAAGACTACTGAAAAGGAAAGCGTTTGAGATGAATTTAAAAATTAATAATGAATTAGATTCTTAGAAAATTTTTTGATTGGTTAAAATTTGTTGTATGTGAATTCATACTTCGCGCGCTTAGAAAAGCCTAGCCCTCTGGCGTCTTTTTAATCAACTATTTTCGCACAGCGATGCCATATCTAGATTTTCAAAAATGTTGTTCGAAATAAGAACATCTGGCAATGTCCGAGCGACTTCCGTCCTTGCCAAGTGGAATGAGTCATTTGGAAATGTGTAGAAATGGCGACTTGTTCTAGCCTTCTTAAATCTAAAATTCTTTACATTGAGGCGCGTGTACTGGTTAATAATTTTCGACATGAGGATTTTAATCTTCATAATTGTTATGCAAGTTGTGCTATTGTAGCATATAATGAGCCTAAATTAGAGAATTACAAACATTTCAGAATTAAATACAATTCCATTGGAAGGGCAAAGTTTTTGTTGAGAACACGTGCGGGGAACCGTAAATCTAATTGCTGAAATGTGTAGTGCATTAAGTAAAGAAGAGGATAGCAGTACATTGCCAAAACCCGTAAATCTTTTGGTTAAACATAATCTACAACCTCAATGATGAGTAAAAGAGGTAATATGGAAATAACTAAATTTGCAAATCAAAATTCCAGAAATTCTTTTCCTAGAAATGTTTAACAAGAAATGGATTGATATCCAAAAGTGATGTGCCTTTAGTAACTGATTGGTGAATTTGAACTGCCACAAAGCAGCATTTAGTTCAAAGGGCTTTACAAGATATCTGCTCGCTTAAGGCAAACGTTAGCTGAAGTATTAGCTTTAGGGACACGTTTAGGGAAGAATAGTACATTAAAGACGAATGAGGCTTAAGATGTTGATCTAACTCTTTGAATTTGTCATGCTTCACCTTCGTTTACTTGAACCTTTTTTTCTCCCTGTTGTAATTCAGTTTTAAAATCTTGAAGTAGTTCATGTTGTGTTGGATTTGAGTCCAACTGTCTAGAGGGAAATTTTCTTTTCGAGTATAATCATTTCACCCTAGAGTAGCCCAATACTTTCATGTTTCGAAAACTTTGTCATGGGCCTCTTCCAAGCAGTGCATGTTGCCTTAAAGTAGAGTGTGTAATCTAAGCAATGTCTGTTTGTTTTACAGAGAACCAAGGAGAGTGGTTACTTTTTATTGGCTGTTTTCTATTGACCGATTTTGCAGCACTGTCATTCAGCTGATTGTTGCAGAACACAGGGAATGTGCAGAAAGTAAGACATTCATATACTTTATTTGAGAATGCCAGTCTATATCGTGTGAGACTACAAAAGTTTCATCTATTTCATTAAGCCCAATTTTCAATTCTCTATTTTTTTCCAAAAAAAGTTTAATAGTAGTTAACCATGTCTCATTTCTTACTGTTTTGATAACGAGTTTTTATCCTTAACACGGGTAATAACTTCCTTCTCTTACCTAGGGAAGACGCTCAGTACACCTAGAGATGGCTCAGGAGCTCTTATATGTAGGCAGATGCATGGCGGAAAGCTTCGTTTTCACAACTGCGCCGATTTTTATATCCAGAACGCCTATCAGGTCGAAAATGGGACAGGTGAGTTTGTGTATGAAACACAAATTAATCAAATTCCAAACAAATTTAGAGAAAGCAGGCCATTGAATCTTTTGTTAAAAATAATTGTTTCTACTTGTCACGTTTGAGACAAGGGTGTTTACTTGGAAGACCGTTTTTGTGGAGAATTACCTCTGTTGATTTATAATCTTGCGTACTTTTACCTGAAAATGGTTTGTTGAATGTAAAAATGTTGGATACTGATTTAAAGACTTGTTGGACTCTGGTCCACAGGACAGTCACACTTCTCCAACTTTTTTCCAACATTTCTATTATTATCGTGGCTATCCAGTAATTGCTTTGCTAACTGCCAATTGCGTTTGGCATATGTCTTTCCTGTAGGCAATCCAATCTGATGTTACGACCCATTCAAGTTTACTGCGTTCATAAAGATACCGTCGCTGTAGGTAGAAATGCAGACGTTCGCGCATCCGTTGACCTCATCCGTTAAACCTACAGCAAAAGTAAGGTAATAATTATTTAAATAATAAAAGTAATAATCACCTGTAAAAGTTTCTTGGTATAATTTTATTGCCTTCTTGCGGGTTTCCAGATAGTGCTATGTTTACCTTTTCGAAGAAAATTCCCGGACTTACAGAGAAATGTTACGTAATCACATCTGAGTACTTTTTCTTTCACGTCATTCTTTATATTTTAGTCCAAATGTTTACTATCGTTACAACCCACATTTAGATATTTGTCAAATTCTGCACACGGCTGTAAACTTCTACCAAACCAGTCGATGGTAAGAATAAAAGATGAGAGAAAGTAGCTTAAGAGCAGTCTGGTCCAAAGTTTGTTTCATGTGCGATGAATTCTCCTGTAGTACGGACGATGACGTAACGGCGCTGGATCCGGATGTGACATCAGTGTTTCCAGTTTGGATTAACATGGCGATATGTCAGGTATTAAGTTGAATTTTAAATAGTTATCGTCTTTTAAAGAGTGACGTATCATTTTCTGCAGAAGCTGGTTGAAATGTTAAATTTCTATACGAAGCGGATCCCTGTTTTTTGCTTCAGGGGTTGTGATATAAACCAGCGGTACGCATCGCCCGGATTGGATCGAAATGATAAGGTTAGTAACCATATTCTGATCAGTCACCTTATTACGCGGTTGCATTTGCTAGTAGACCTGATAAAGGGAGTGTTTGAATGTCAATTTTAAAAGGTTGCTTTCGTATCATAAAACCCCTGTGTTTTACGTCGTTGTGCGCCAGATAACGTTAAATGTTGTGGCGTGTTGGGATCTTTATCTATTGTAAGTAATCAAACCGCGTCCGAAGTTACTTTGAGTTTAGAGAATGCTATCGAGCACCTATGGACCAGCATTATCTGATGGCCTAAGTAAATGTATCCATTTGATGCAACCGCAGCGTTACACACGAAGTAAACGTTTCTTTGCGAGGCCAAATTATGTTTGGCCGTTTATTTTTGCCACATCAATGAGTTAGGAAAATGAATTAGAAAAGTAAAATGCGTTACCTGCGAGTTTACTACCATAACGGTTTTTCACATACGCACAAGTGTAACCGACCCTCTTCAAACCAAGTCAGAAATTCTATTTGAAGTTGAATTCCCAGTCTACAGTGTATTGGACTAACTTGTCAATCATGTTTATATAATAATTTCCATAGCAAACGATTGCGACTACAGCATTTCATTGGATGATGTTACGTTCCGTGGCCTTAGTTTCACAGCTGCAACAATCAATATAGTTTTTGTTGATTAATTTCTAGCAAAGTCTAGCTTGTCAAATAGTTTCATGATTCCATCCAAGTTATCTTTTTTGTTATTCCTGCGTAAGAGAACCTTCGCGTCGTTGGATTTAATCTCAATTCCTAGTTCAATTAAAACTTTGACCGCGTCGAATAGGTTTTCACTGGAATTATATTCGCACAGGAAATGGAGTGCATTCCTTCCGTTTTTGTCCTTTGCATGGCTATCAATTCCAAGGTGAATCAACAGTTTGATGGCTTCAATTAAAATTGTGCTTGCATTTTCCTTGCAAAGAACATGGAGTGCGTTTGCTCCGTTGTCGAGCCTTGCGTTCACGTCGATTCCGAGCTGGATTAACTTTTCCATTCCATCAATTAAATTTGTGGATGAATTGTTTGCGCACAGTAAATGGAGTGCGTTTGTTCCGTTGTTGTCCTTTGCGTTCACGTCGATTCCGAGTTGGATTAACTTTTCGATTCCATCTATTAAATTTGATGATGAATTGTTACTACACAGGAAATGGAGTGCGTTTGTTCCCTTGTCATCCTTTGCGTTCACGTCGATTCCGAGTTGGATTAACTTTTCGATTCCATCCATTAAATTTGTGGATGAATGTATTACGCACAGGTAATGAAGTGCGTTCCATCCGATGTCATCCTTTGCGTTCACGTCGATTCCGAGTTGGATTAACTTTTCGATTCCATCCATTAAATTTGAGGATGAATTGTTACTACACAGGGCATGGAGTGCGTTTGTTCCGTTGTTGCTCTTTGCGTTCACGTCGATTCCGAGTTGGATTAACTTTTCGATTCCCTCCATTAAATTTGAGGATGAATTGTTACTGCATAGGAAATGGAGTGCGTTTCCTCCCTTGTCATCCTTTGCGTTTATGTCGATTCCGAGTTGGATTAGCTTTTCGATTCCATCCATTAAATTTGAGGATGAATTGTTACTACATAGGAAATGGAGTGCGTTTCCTCCCTTGTCATCCTTTGCGTTTATGTCGATTCCGAGTTGGATTAGCTTTTCGATTGCATTAGTTAAATTTGTGGATGAATTGTTTGCGCACAGGACATGAAGTGCGTTCAATCCTCTGTCATCCTTTGCGTTCACGTCGATTCCGAGTTGGATTAACTTTTCGATTCCATCCATTAAATTTGTGGATGAATTGTTACTACACAGGAAATGGAGTGCGTTTGCTCCGTTGTCGCGCCTTGCGTTCACGTCGATTCCGAGTTGGATTAACTTTTCGATTGCATTAGTTAAATTTGTGGATGAATTGTTTGCGCACAGGACATGAAGTGCGTTCAATCCTCTGTCATCCTTTGCGTTCGCGTCGATTCCGAGTTGGATTAACTTTTCGATTCCATCCATTAAATTTGAGGATGAATTGTTACTGCATAGGAAATGGAGTGCGTTTCCTCCCTTGTCATCCTTTGCGTTTATGTCGATTCCGAGTTGGATTAGCTTTTCGATTCCATCCATTAAATTTGAGGATGAATTGTTACTACACAGGGCATGGAGTGCGTTTGTTCCGTTGTTGTCCTTTGCGTTTACGTCGATTCCTAGTTGGATTAACTTTTCGATTACATCCATTAAATTTGTGGATGAATTGTTTGCGCACAGGAAATGGAGTGCGTTTATTCCCTTGTCGGCCTCTGCGTTTATGTCGATTCCGAGTTGGATTAGCTTTTCGATTCCATCCATTAAATTTGTGGATGAATTGTTACTACACAGGAAATGGAGTGCGTTTGTTCCGTTGTTGTCCTTTGCGTTTACGTCGATTCCTAGTTGGATTAACTTTTCGATTACATCCATTAAATTTGTGGATGAATTGTTTGCGCACAGGAAATGGAGTGCGTTTATTCCGTTGTCGTCCTCTGCGTTTACGTCGATTCCGAGTTGGATTAACTTGTCGACTGCGTCTATTAACTGTAAGCTTGAGTTGTTTGCACACAAAGCGTGGAGTACGTTAAAGCGGTTTTTATCTTCTGCATTAACATCATTTCCCTTTTTGGTTAAAAACTCGATTGCTTTAGTCAAATAAGGGCTTGAATTGTATGTGCACAAATAATGGAGTGGGTTTCGTCCTTTGTTGTCTCTTGTATTCACATCTAGTCCTCTTTGAAGTAAACGCTCGATTGTGCCAATGAAATTAGTGTACGAAAGGTGTACGCGGACGAAATCGAATGCGGTAAACCCGCCGCCACCCTTAGCGTTCATTTCGTTTCCGAATTCAATTAACGTTTCGATTGCGCCAAATAAATTTAAGGATGAATTGGTTTTGCCGAGGAAATGGAGTGCGGTTAATCCGCCGATGATTTTTGCGTTCTCGTTTGCTCCGAGTTGGATTAACTTTTCCGTTTCGCCAAATGAATTTGACGATGAATTGCCTTTGCACAGAAAATGGATCGCATTCCTTTCGTTTTTGTCCTTTGCGTGGATATCAATCCCAAGGTCGATCAAAAGTTCGATGTTTTCAATTAAATTTGTGCTTGAATTGTTCTCACACATGTAATGGAGTGCGTTTCGTCCGATGTCGTCAACTGTATTTATATCTAATTCTTTCTTAAGTAAACGGTTGATTGCGTCAATTAAATTTGATGATGAATTGTAAGCACAGAGGAAATGGAGGGCGTTTGCTCCGAATTCACCGCTCTTTGCTTTCACATCAGTTCCTAGTTGGATTAACTTTTCGATAGGGTCTATTAAATTTGAACTTGAATTGAATGCACACAAAGTGTGGAGTACGTTCATGCCGTTGTTGTCTTTTGCGTTTCCATCCATACCTCTTTTGATTAAGAATTCGATTGCATCAGTTAAATCAGGACTGGAATTGTATGTGCACAAAACGTGTAATGCGCTCAGTCCTTCGTTGCTCTTTGCGTTTGTGTCGATTCCGCGTTTTATCAACAACTCAATTTCTTTCATTAGGTTTGATTTTGAGTTGTTTGCACACACCCAATGTAAATCATTCCATCCAAGCTAAATAAACCAAAAATTACCATTAGAGCCCGTTAAATAATTTTTACGATTAATCCACGTTGATAGCTTTTTCAATGCGCATAAAATTTTTACTTTCGTTTGAATGGATTGAAGTTCAGTAACGACATCCCGTGATGTGATTCTCTCTGTAGGTTTAGTGGTCAACATTTTTGTTAACAAACTGCGTGCCCAATGCAAATTATGAATCTCTAGAATGAAAACATATCAAAGGATTTAACATTAGTGAGTATATGTTTGCGAAAGTGACCGTCCGTAATTAGAAACTTACTCTCCATATTAATCGGTATATTCTGTTGGATGTTTATAATAATTTCATCGTTTGAACCGTAGAGATGTATTCCATTCAAGAGAATGTAACCGAAGACGAGGCCTTCTGCAAAGACATCGCTCTTGACTGTCCCACGTTTTTCGTCCAAAACATTGTTAGCCAGAATTTCGTACAATTCAGGCGCAAACCAAGACCGAGTTCCTCTGATCCCACTCATTGTAAATGTTCCTCGTTCATTCACGGGTCGGCACAATCCAAAATCACCCCACTTCATCGTTGCCTGTTCGCCTTGGTCAGTCATTTTCACAGAAATCAGAATGTTGTCCGGTTTAATATCTCGGTGAATCAAATCCCTCGAATGGATATAAGCAAGTCCTGAAGCTAAATGGAGGAACATTTCGATAGGGAGTGGTATAGGTCCTTTGTATTTCCTAGGATCGTCCGGTTTTAAGAACAGCTTATCCAATGATGTGTCGCAAAATTCCAAAACATAGTACCTGAAAGGTCAATAAATGTACAGGTTCGGTTACTCTTTCAAAGTGACGTTTTAAAAATCTTACTTGAAATTTTCATCACTTTCGAAATGAAGGAATTTGATAACATTCGGGTGGGCCAATTGTTGAAGAATTTTCAGCTCGTTGTCAACTGGATGAACTGTTTCACCAATCAGCTCAACCCGTTTTACTGCTACTTTTTGGCCGTCAAATGTACCACCAAACACTGAACCGTATGCACCTTTTCCTATAAAATCCGTCTTGTCGTACTGCATTTTTCTGACGTTGTCATTTGGCGTTGTCATTTTAATGCGACAACATTTCAACTCACTGATTTCGTTGCACTTGAAAACTAGCAAAAGAGCGATGTAAGCAAGTAGCTAGGGGAGAATTTGATACTAGATAATCAAAATTGAAATCGCTGGTTATCGGTAAGATTATTTGTTGAGCATATCATAAGTTAAAAGCCCTTGGAAACGACTGCACCCGTCTATCTGATTATCTGCTTGGCATATCTATGTAGTTACTTCTCGTCAATGTTTTACATTAAAATTTTGCCCGTTAATTTGCGTGCCAAAGAAAGCAAGTAGGCCTAACACGTTTGCAGAAGGGCATAAACTCCGCCGTTTCAACTGTAATTTTTAATTGATACAAGTTTCTCCATGACAATATTCTTATCGCACATCGCGCTTTTACCGTGCACGTAGTGCCGTTCTGCGTCGGCTGATCCTATGGTATCCCTTTATCTAATGAGCAATGTCGGCCTATTGATGCAATGTGTACTTGTTGGACGTTGGTACTGAATTGTTAAGAACAGAAATAGAATTGGTTCGAACTGTTGTTTTCATCACGTAACTGAGTTTTTCAAATCATTTATACAGGTGAATTTTCTAGTTCCGACATTTCTATGCCAATCGAATGAAATATTTTGGAAGAAGACCAGCCGTATAACAGCCTAACGGATATTCCCTTTGTCTTCAGTAACACCCAAATTGCTGGCTTTGCACGTGGAATGTGGTATATTGAAAACAGAATTAAAGAAAAATGGATAACGGATGTAAGCAAGTATCTACAGTATTTACTTAATGCAAATTGCGTCACGGCTACTGAATAACCTATTCAATTGTAGGGAATGTGATTCTCTCGAATTTAACCGGAATAACCCAGACGGCACAAAACATGCCGTGGGAGCTCCTGTGGAGTATTGCGTGGGAGGGCCGGGACATCCTAGGGAATGCCTATATCATTCCTAAACGGCTCCCTGCGGGCTCCCGGTGGCACTCCTGACAAACTCCGTTGGAGCTCCCGCCTCCCAAAACCTTCCAAAAGCCCTCCTATCACCCTCCCCATCACCCCTTTTTTATTTTTCTTCTAGTTATATATTTTCATACATAATTATGTATGAACAATCCTTAAATTAATAAACACAATAAAAAACCAACAATCAGATTATTTCTTTATTTGTGACAACGCTGAACTTTCAACAAATTCTAATATACAATTTTATATAATGTAATGTAATGCATAAACAAATTATTAATTTATCTGCAGCTATAATTAACAATGAACAAGATGTGGCAATTATTCGTTTCACCCTCCGTCTATTTCGTTTCTTCAAGAATCGCCCGATATTCCTAAAAACTATCCCGAAAACCGGAGCACAAAATAGGCGTTCTCTACCCTACTAAACGACAAGGAAGACTGAGAGCAAAGGGTGACGCTTTGCTTAAACGTTGCCAATTTGCGAAATTCGCATAGTTGGCATTTTTAAAATTCTGTCTGCTTCGTAGCAGACGAAAACAAGCTGGAGGCTTTTGGGAAGGAGATAGGAGGAGTTGTTCCCTTTAGGCTCCCGAATAACCTTCCCATGGATGTACTAAAACAATCCTGAACGTTTTTGTACAAAGGGAAGGTTATTGGAACTCCCCGGGAACATTTGTGCCGTCTGGGATCGACTTTCGGCTGACGGACGCACTTGATGGGAAACATTTGAAGATATCCATAACTGTACAACAATGAACTGTAATGGCGTCAAGATACAGGTCGACAAATTATGACATTTCCTTTTTCATAAACTTTGGTTGTTCCCGATTAGTTGGCAGATGAGTTTCATGG